>NC_137637.1:4958409-5195909 GCF_963383615.2 Lipophrys pholis
GATCATACATGTTCAAACATCCAGGCCTCCGTCTGATTGCTTTCAGATTATAATGCAGATGTATGAAAGGCTCCACTACTTAAAAACTATTGTTAAATCATTTTTATTGAAAAGTCAAAGGAAACAATTAAACAGAAAAAACACTATTCTGCTCCTCATTAACATCGAGTGAATGTGAGAGATTGGAATAACTGTCGGCCTCCACACATGGAGGCAAATCTACTGCAGCACTGCTGAGATTAAAAATAATCCCTCCTTTTATCCTTTGTGTGCTTAAGATAAGGTGAAACAAACATGAGACGACCTCTGAGTCCAGTTAAAACTGCAGGGCAGGACCTGTGAATGACGCTGATCATAAAAAAATAAAGTTAGTATTAAAACTGTGACAGGACATCGTGTTTCCCTTTTCTGTGTGAAGCAGCCGGAGCTTTGCCCTCGAGTTTGAGTCCCAGTGTTTAACGCAGTCGTCCTAAGCCGGGTCTGGACAGGACTCTGCAACCTTTACGACCAAAACAGCCATTTTCACAATTTTCCACCAAATATAATTTGTTTGGAGCCGCAAAACATGGAAATTCTCAGAAATTAACAAAAAACATCTTGAAAAAATTGCTACAAAAACAAAGTGTCATATGTACAATTTACATATATTTTATGACATTTTTAGCTCTTGCAGTCATTTTTAAGGATTTTGTATAATATATCAGCTATTTTATGCCCCTTGGCTATTTTAGTTGCTTTAGCAATTTAAGTATTTATGGCCACTGTGCTGTTCCTTGTGATGAGAGCAGTTGCAGATATACAAGCATTATTTTTATTGTTTCTCTCCTTTTTTCCAATCTTTTTTTCTGTTTAATCTTTTGTCCTTTTATCTTTTCTTCTTTTCTTATCCTTTTTTCCCTGAAGAAAACAAACTCGAGTGGCAATTTTAATAATTTTAGTTTAACAGTTTTTACTGTATATTTTATTATTATTACCTTTGCCAACAAACTGCCAAGACTTCACTCCATCTAAAGGCATATTGTTTCTTATGAAGGCTCCTGCTCCAGTATGTCGGTGAGAGCGTATGGATGACATATTTAATATATAGCTATATATTATTTAATATAGCTGGAAAAGTTCACTGCTGCTGATTTTAAACAGCCAAATGAAAGTGGTGAATATATGTATGGAGGTCTGTTTGGAGCATGACCATAAATCCTGTTCAACCTCAGAAACCCACAGTTGACCTTTGGCGAAGAATGTTTAGAAATCTGATAAATAATAACAATAATAAAAAAAAGAAGCCTAAAACTGTTTTATTTGTATGTAATGGACACCAGTAGCCACATATATGTAAAATATATAGTTTGGTATTTGACGGTTGTAAAATGGCACAGATTGGAGATTCCACCGGACTGGTCTGCACTGAAACAACTCTGACGCTGCTCCATTTCACTCTATTAGAATCAAACTTGGCAAAGGTTAGGTGTCCACTTTTTGCTATTATTTATTATGATTTAAAGCTGCAACTGTATCATTCCAGAGGGATATTCATTCTAAAAGTCTAAGGTCAGAAATAAAATCTTTCATTTACTTTGTGTGCCACCTTCATTTACTCTCAACCAGTAACATTTATACTGATACTTACACACCTGAACAAATCTCACAAGTTTTCTCTTTTCGTTAATTAGTAACGCGTTACTCTCATATGACCGCGTTACTATTTCCAATCCAGTAATCAGATTACAGTTACCTGTCCCAGTCACTGTGCGTTACTGTTGTAGCTTCTCTTTATAGCCGCTTTATTATTAAACACAACTGGGCCACTGCTTTCTTCTCCTCCAAGCGGACACATGCAAAGTGTCTGCACGCTCACCTGACACGCCCCCTTCTCCGCTCTCAGCCAATCACAGACCAGCTTGCTCTAGTGGTGCGTTCAGGTGACACAAAAGAATAGGAACCACCAAACATAATCACTGTCAGGAAGCCCCGCCCCATTTTTCAGAGTTTTTAGCTAAACCATTTTTTTTTTATTATGTTGAGACGGTGGGGGGATGTTGTCGGGAGCTGCTGAAAGTAACTACAAAGCTACTTCTATTCTAACTTAGTTGCTTTTAAAAAAGTAATCAGTAAAGTAACTAAGTTACTTTTTAAATAGCAACTATTAATAAGTAATCCGATTACTTTTTTCAAGGTATCAGTGGCAACACTGATTATGACACCAAAATGATCCAATTAAACCCTGTGGTTGGAGAGAAGAGAGTTGAGAGAAACACTTTTTTCATATTAAAAATTAATCAATGAATTTCTCTTCTCTTCTCTTCTCTTCTCTTCTCTTCTCTTCTACAAACTAGTTTCTCGAGACAAATATTTTGCTGAGTTGATGTGGTTCTCATCTTGTTGGACTGCTTGTTAATGTTATGGTTCATTATGTAATTTATTATTAGATTCAGGCCCCGTTCACACGTCACCTGGGAGGCTCTCACAACTCATGCTGTTCACAGGACTCAGGACGTTTTCCAATACCTATACTTATCCATACTTGTGTTCTCGTGTATCCGTGAAACGTCATCAGTGGGAGATCAAGTACTGACCCAATTCTTAGGCCATTTCTCACCGAGTACACATGGACACATTCTCGCTCCGCCCACTTTATCGAGGATGCATCGACACCGAGCCTGTGTAGGCTTGGGAAGACAATTTACGTATAATGCATTTGGCAAGAGATAGCGGAGGAGATCCGCACTTCCGAGGATGCCCTGCAAGTAGTTACTCATGATGTATGTGAGAATTGGAAAACGCATGTTAACGCCAGTGTGAACAGGCCCCATGACACATTCACCACTGGTACTGCTGATCTGTTGGTGGGAAATGGGTTGAATGGCCTTGGTCAAGTCAGTGTGACTTCAGGTGTTTCATCATCTAGGGGTTTGCACCAACAACACCAGCAAAATGGTGTCTCTGACATGTCCATAACAACATGGTCATTTGATACCATCATCCAATAACAACCAGAGTCACAACCACACACTCTGCCAGACTACCAGAAACCCTGAGAGCAATACAGTAAACAGTAATGTGAGGTTACTGCTTTCAGGCTCCTGAAATGGCAGGAAATCATGAAAAAAATCCAAACTACTGAGCTGTCAGGTCAGTTCTTATCTAAGCGTCCTCCACTCTGCCCACTGCAGAAAGAGAACTGCATCAAAACAATACACAGCTCTTTATAATGTGAGCCATTTGTTAAATCCACCATGCCCTGAGGCCCTCTAATCACCACCACTACCTACCCAGTTCAGCTGCTGCAGCCGTGGCGTTGCTGGAGCTGATGCCGGCCCCCATGGCCTTCTGATCTGCAGCCTCCTGCCCGGAGCCGAACGCTACATCAGGCCGGGCCCCTGCACTGCACCACAGCTGGCTCGCATCGCCGCTAAGCCCGACATCTCCTCTCTCAACATCCGCATGCACCACGCACCACACGCAGATACAGCACGGCGCCTAACCCAGAGAAAGCCGGAGACACCGCCTGCCTCAGCTCCCTTCCCCTTTCCTTCTGCCTTTCTCTCACGATCACGGCCCGCCGCCAAACAGCAAATAAATAAATAAGTCAACCCTCCTCAGCAGCACGCAGACACACACATCCACTGACACGCAGCGAGATTTATACAGCACACACACACACACACACACACACACACACACACACACACACACACACACACACACACACACACACACACACACACACACACACACACACACACACACACACACACGCATGCAACTATAAATGGAGCAGAGGCTTTTTTTCCTCCTCCCCTGCAGCTGAGTCTAGCCTCTGAGCACCCATCTCCTCTCGCTATGTCTAAAAGTAGGCCAGCAAGAAGAGAGGAAGAGGAAGAGGAGGAAGAAGAGGAGGAGGAGGAGGAGGAGGAGGAGAAGGAAGAGGAGGAGGAGGCAGAGGAGGAGGAGGAGGAGGAGGTGGAGGAGGAAAAGTGAGAGAAACAGGAAGGGGGCAGTGGGCAAAAAGAGTAGATGGACTCAAAAAGAAGACAAAATGAAAAGAGAGGACAAGAAAAACTAAGCAAGGAGCAAATAAGCAAAAGAGGGTTGGAGGAGAGAGTGACAGATGAGTGTGGGATGGAAAAGAGAGCGATGGATGAAAGCGGGATGGAGAAAGAGAAATCAGGACAGATATTGGTGGAACTTTGATGTCACAGCTGCTCATCCTCATCCTCCACATGCACAGCGTTGGCCCAGTGAGCAGGAGGTCAGAAGTTCACAGCCTTTATATCACTGAGGGCTGAAGCTCATTTGAAGATGAACAGGTAGATGAATTCATCACCTGTTTCATAACTTGAACTTCAACTGAGTTGATTAGCAGGATAAAAGTTTGCTTTTCATTATGAATAAATCAGAGTCTTTCCTTGCCACAAGGTGGCGTAGTGGCAGAGTTGGAGAAAGTGGGATAGAACATATATGGAAACTTCGTTTTGTCACGGTGCACAGTTTTTTTTGCATCCTGTTTTATTTAAAAGTCTCACTCTGTCACACTCTGTTTCAGGTTACTTGGCTTCCCCTAGTTGTGTCTGATTGCTGCTCCCTGTCCTGATGTGTTTCACCTGTGCTTGTGTGTCTGATTGTCTGCACCCGGTGAATGCCCTTTAAGTTGGACTTCAGTTCTGTGTCTTGTTGCTATTTTATCTATGTTGTTTCACTCGTCGTTCTAGCTTCGTTTTTGTTCCAAGTCTCGCTGTTTTTGATCTTTTTCTGTCAGAACAAGATTCTTGTCCAACCCTCGACTGATTCTCAAGATTTTTTTGACCTTCGCTTGCACGACCTCGGCTCAGCTCCAGGCTTCTACACCTTCCCTTTTCTCCTAATAACAAATAAAGAGGCGCTTTTGTCACTATCTGTCCGGCCTTTGAGTCCACGCTTCATCCGTGACACTTTTTTGTTCAATAATATATTACATAGGACTTGCAAAAGAAGTCTCATCCGTACAACTGCGTTATCTGTTATATGTATAGAAATACCTCCCTCTGTTATTGTATTCATCACAATAAAGTATCTTTAATGGAGGCATTCAAATCCAAAATTTGTTACGTTAATGGATCTTTCGGCTGAGGCCTGTGGAGTTTTTCTGATCTTCTCTCTGTAACCAATAAAATCTGCACTCATAGGGACGTTGAGGCTTGATTAGTTGACATGTGATTGGCTTGCACAGTGTGAGACACCTTCTTTCAAGTGTTTCAGACTTTGAAGACCAAAAAAAGTGAGTTTGCAACTTGCCAGTAAATGGAAAGCAAAATGAGTGGAGAGATGAGGCTTATTTGCTTGACAACAGGGTGGTGTTGCAGCTAGCAAAGCAGAAAATGGCTGTTTTTAAAGTAACAATGCCTCAGATAGTCTCGAACAACTGGAGTGTCAAATTGAGAAATGCACATCTAAAATATGTGAGACATTAAATAAGAAAGTGGCAGACTATCTGTAAACTTGCAGAAAAGTGCAATTACCCACATCTCCAACAACTGTGCTTTTCTGTATTGGAAGACTTTCTGCTCCTTAAAGGCCCCATACTATACAGTTTTCCCAACAATTTCACAGAGGTGTCAACAACAATGTATTCATTGGTTCGTGGTTCTGAATTTCAGCCATTCTAAAAGTTCCTCTATTGTCTCTACTGAGAACAGCCTGTTTCTGTGTCTGTCCATGTCTAATCCAGGCCTGTCTTGGGGAGAAGAGTTTTCCAGTGTTTCAGAATAAGGCAACATTTACACATACTCAGGTTTTTAAAAAATAAATATTTCCCCCTCTGCTTTGGCAAAATAATGCTCATTTACACTTGATCGTTTACAAAAAAAACTTCATTTACACAAACCTGCATATACGCCTGGTTCAGAGCTACTATGAGCAGGCCAAACCTGTAGGGGGCAGTGTAACAAGAAGCATGAAGCCAAGATATCCAATCAGAATCCAGGAATAAAAACTACGTCACGAATTGCGCAGGTTATTTTCTATTCAGCTATAATGTTTCTGGGTTTGTTTATTTAGATGTAAAAACATTCGGAGCCCTCCTAAATGTGGCGGTAAAATATAATGTAGTAGCTACGTAAAACCAAGCACTGCTTTCACTGGATCCATTTTCATCACAGCAGTCAAACTGTAAACACAGGTCGCAAACAGATGACGCCGAAGACACTTATTGTGATGTAAATCTCTGTCTACCATTTTTAGATACAAATGGAGACACTGAGTTTTTCTAAATCTCCACTGCGGCTGGAGTTTTCGGAAATCATCGCTTGTGGTGACTCGTAGGTGTGTTTATGTGTAAATGCAAGGCCCAAATTCAGAGAAATATCACAGTTTTTGTAAATACCCGGGTACGTGTAAACGTGGCTTAAGTGGGTTCCCTGTTTTCCGGTGACCCTTTATTTATTGCTGCTAATAACAGATGTTAAACACCCAACACTATTTATTAGCATTTACTCTGAAGTTTCAAAGTGAAGTTTCAAAATGCTGTACTTTGTTATTAGTTATTAGTTGTTATTAGAAGCAGCGATGGACGCTGACGGAAGTCACCGTTTAACAGGGAAACCAGTTTTATCAGAAACACCAGCACACTGCACTAATGTTTATTGTGGATTTATGGCTTTGACTTTTTTCAAACGCTGTCGTTCAAACAGCTTGAAACAGAATGACCCAGAAGGAGAAACTCCTGAAGATGGTTAGTTAAAGTTATGTGTTGTCACAGTTACTACCAAGTGGCTAACACTAGCTCCTGCTAACTGCAAGAGTCACTGTTATAGTTTTATAATGAATTAATTCAGTATATCACTGATCTTTGAAAGTTTTTATCTACCTGTGGGAGGGTCAACGTAAGTATCCCCTACCAGATCATTTCCAACATCTGTGTGCTTTAAGACTCAGTCAAAGTTTTCTCCATCCTCTCCATCCCCATAACAGTGCTCATTTTGGACAATATCTCAAAGTCTCCGTGGGGTTGTGATGGATGTACAGCCTGACTGGGAAACAGAAATTTTAATCTAATTTGGAAGAGGTCCTCTGTTCATTGAAACATTTCTACTGGACACACGCAGCAATCTGACATTGTTTCATGACTTTAAAGAATGTCTCAAGAACCACTTGATGCAGTTTGGAGAATGTAAAGTTCTGTAAACTGCAAGATTGGACCATTTTCTCTTTCCATCCATCCCCTGAATCCTTACCCAAGTCAGGGCTGCAGAGTCAATCCTTGGTTTACAGGTCATTTTTTTTATCTTCATCTCACAACGAAACCCAAGAAGTGGCGTTGTTTTGTACCTGAGGCTGATCAAGCATTAAAATGTTGAATAAATAAGTCAATAAATAAACGTTGTGAAGGCTAGTCACACGATTCAATCACAGGGCAAATAGAGAGACACACAATGAAACTCTCACAAGATAATATGATATTATAATATAATATAAGATAATATTTTCACTATTAAAACCACAAGCACGACTTCAGAGCGCCCCAATAATGAACACCAAGGAGCACTAACATGTACGCCACAGTTTGACTCTTCTCTTCATGACAGCAGTGGGATCCAGGAAGTGGGAGGTGATACCTAAAGAGACTCATTTATATCAAACCTTGTCTGAATTCACAAACTCTAAAAAACATTGGAAAAGACAAGGTTGTTTATGAAGAGGTGCTGGTGCTCCATGTAACTGAAATGTTGAATATGAAAATAAACCTGCCCTATATTAGTACAAAGGCGCAGCTTGGAATATCTAGAATTTCCTGGTGTGAAAAACATGCAGTGATTCAGTTCAAAAGAAGAAAACGGAGCTTCTCTCTCGTTCTTCCTGTTTTACCATCACTTGGGAGTTGGAAGGTGCTACTATTCAGAGGCAATGAGACATTGGTAAAAGACATAACTTAGTCAGTTTTTGCGAAAAGTGACGTCTGTGAAGTGAAAACTGCACGTTTTTAAAGAAATCGCTCACTCTTTTGGGACTCTCACTGAAAACAGTTCACTGCTTAATTTTTCCCAGAACTATGAAATAATACAGGAGAGAAAAGTCATTCCAATCATCCTGGGAGGGACAGTAAAGGATATGTTCATGGAGGGAATATAACACTGAAGAGCAAGCCATGGATTGTTTCGTCATGTCTCCGCTCTGCGTCACCCACAGATAAACAGGACAGAGCTTGAAGAAAGCCCTCGCCTCAACATAAACTCTTCACCTAACATAGAGTCACCACTTTTAGAAACTTGCAGAGAAACTTTTACACTTTTGACCCGGACTCCCCCCAGCTCAAACACAATCAAATTCCATAAATGTGCTCCGACACAGTGAGAGAGTGAGGAGGACGTTTCCAGGGGGATATCTGAAGATTGCTATTGTGCATAATCGGGTCTGGTCCTGCACTTGCACTGTGTTTCTAAGCACTTCAAATTGAATTGAGGTCCCTTGGTGTTTGCTTGGCTAATGCATTGCCCTGCTGAAAGTCTTGGCCAGGAGGAGGAGGAAGAGGAGGAAGAGGAGTGGAGGCAGAGAGGGAAAAGCATTAGGTCTGCTTTCAGCTCCAACTGGAACTCTGTTAACACTCGACATCAAGGCAATTCATCACCACCACCTGCATTAAGACCTGTCAATGGACTGTGGAGGTATCGGCTCAGGACACTACCTCATGTTGCTCTGCACTTTATTTTATTCATTTTCTTTCTCCATAAACTACAGGGGCTGGAAAAAAGGGAATCAATGCACCCTTTGAACTCTCTACATAACGCGACTAAAACATATTGTGATTCAGTACAGACAGAAGCTGTTTGTTAAGCCAAACGATAGGAGCTGTTTTAATACAGCCCGGCTCCTAAAAGCACGTCGCCTCTGGATTTGAACCCTTTCAACCAAACTCTTCCAGTGGCTGCAGATCAGAGCTGCACCATGTTCAGGAGGAGTTTTGGACTTTGATCCAGAACTGCTTGAGCTTGGCCAGATTCACAGCTCATTCCACACGATGGAGTCACTCCAAAATGTTTATTGGGTCTCATTGTCCAGCTGCATCAACAACTTCTACTGAGCTTAAGAAACACTCAGATCATTAACAGATCATGAAGAGATAGTGAAGATCCTGATCCTCCAGATTGTCTTGAAGAAAGCAAAACATTTTAGCATTGTTGAGTTTCAGTGTGTTCTTATAAAAGCATGTGGTGCCCTGCCCAAACTGACCAAATGCCTGTTCACCAGTATGCAAACAGGAAGGTACAGTATGTACTGTACAATACTCAAAGTATTCAAACTTCCTTTCCGTTTGTTTCAAACTAATATTTATACACGGATAACAATCTCATGTTTTTGATCGACATGTAAAGACACAGTTGCTGGTTTGTAGCTACTCTTTCACTGGTCATTTATCATTTCAGTCAGTTCAACCAATGAATAGCTCATTTAAAGTTACAGTGAATAAGACACGAGTCCTATAAGCAGCCCCTCCCTCAATCAATAGTGTACAAATGAGTGGGTAGATTACTGAGTGGATTCTATTCATTAGATTAAGACATTATAGCAGCACAGTGGTGTTCAAAGTTTATAGGAAAATGTCACTTTTCAAAAAAACTGTGAAATATATAATAGTTTACATAATGAATGTGAGCGAAAGGGTTAACATAACTTTCTAAGTCCATCTAGTTTGTGTGACTCTTGATGCTGAGGTCTCTTATTATACATACTTGACATGAGGAGAGTGTTTGATTGTGAAACTAACACCACTCCTGGCTTACATTTCATTCATTTGATTTTTTCCCGTCATTAGTCAAGTTCCTTGGAGGTCGTCTTTCTCCAGCAGCACCGGGACTCTTTGATGACTTTGTTCGGGGAAGATTTGAAACTTGGCATCAGGCTGAGCACATTGTGTTTGTCATGAAATTTTTGCACTCATTCGTGCTCAAATTATTTCTATTAATTGTTGGCAAACATTGTACAGTTTGAAATACTGCAGCTACATTGTATGAATATATTGCATAAGTGCTCACACTGCAAAGTAACATTTTACTCCTCATTTGTTTTTGTCGTGGTGAACCTGCTAACAACCCTAACAAAGCAGGAGGCTTGCAGGATGTGGCTTTTATGGCTTTTTGTTTTGACAGATAAAAGTGTTCCTGTGTCATTGTGTTGGGCTGATTGGAGCGACTGACAGTTTTGAAAGCTGCGCGCTCATGCCTTCATTCATGTATTCAGTGTGTGAAGACAGCAGCTTCAAAGGATCACAGCTCAATGAAAAGGCAATAATCCAAATGAGAAACAAAAATATGTGAAGGTAATGATCAGGGCAATGGAGGGGTCAACGTCTTCTCTTCCTATATACAGTCAATAATCTCCTTTCCATCATATGCTGGTGTGGTAACTTTAGCGTCAAGAGAAGAACTCCCTCAGCACAATAGTAAAATAAGCCTCTGAAATGGTTGTGGTTTGTTTCTATAGTCTTGAGGACATTTTTAATCAAAAGTTAAAAGGAAAGTTCAGTCTATTCTTACAGATGATTCTCATCCTCCTAATCAGGAGGCAAAACCCCGGGCCACAAAACACAGATGTAAGTTCTCCTTTGTGCTTACCTCCATCCACGTTCTAAACGCTGAGAACAGAAGGAGGTAATGCTCTACGTGTTCACTGCTCTACGTTATCCCGACTTGATGCTGCTGACGGAGCGAACTACACCTGATTAAAGGACCAATATTGCTGCCATTATCCATGTCAATCTTATGTTCTGTGTAAAATATTATTGTTTTACTGTGTTTTTACTGTTTTTAACTGTTTTACTGCTTTTACTATGGTTTTACTGTTGTTATTGTGATTGTTACATTCTTACAACTGCTGCACAACAAATCGCCCTTCAGTGGACAAATACTAATGAAGTTGAAGTTGAACTTATCTCCTGTTTGATCATCTTCTTCTTCTGAATGATTCTAGTGCAGGAGGGATAAAACGCTTCACTAAGGCCCGTTCACAACTGGCATTAACAGGTGTTTCGGGTGATCAGGTCACAAGTGTCGAGCCCTAAAGGTAAATGTGAACAGGCACCAATGGGCTTTCACACCAACCATTTCCAGGGGTGGTCAGGGTGGTCATTAGATCACAAAACCTCTGTGGTCATTTGACCACAAAGCTTTGTGGCTTTGTGGTGTGAACAACGTGGATTCCCGGACACTGGTGTCGCAGGAAAAGACGTCATACATAATAGCTGATGATATCCAACACAACTGAAATCTGTTCTCTACAAGAAGTCCTTTGCACTAAAAATAAATGTAGAAAATTACCATAATTTCCGGACTATTATCCGCTACTTTGTTCACGCGCTTTGAACCCTGTGGCTTAATCAATGACGCGGCTAATTTTTAGATTTTTACGGGGTTAATGAGCTTCGTGCCGCCAATACATGTTTGATGCATTCAGGTGCATTACGTAACTCCAAACTTTCTTTTTTTCTTATTGAATTTGGTTGGGGCGGCTTATAGTCAGGTGCTCTCAATAGTCCAGAAATGACGGTGTGTGGATTTTAGCCTCAGCTGTAACTCTTCTCTGTCACGAGCGACCCAGAAAGACAAAGGTAGAGGTGAACTACACAATCGATTCATCACATTCATTTCTATAGTGTTCAGTTTGTGATTAGATTTAATTAGTATCGGCTGTTTGCTTCTTGATGGATACTACAAGGTTAAGACTGAACTCACTTATCAGAACCTGCTGACATGTCGACATTTTGTTCCTGATCCAAATGGATTCACGCGCCCATTTTTCCCACTCTGTGAGATAAGTGTAAAAGATGAACGATTCCTCACATTTCTATCACAAAGAAGAAGATTCCATCTCATGTTGGGGAATATTTTGAAAGTGCTGTGTGAAGTCCAGATATATTTCTTGATTTATTTGACATTATGACATTGGGGCAGAAGTTTCCTCACGGCGCTGCGTGTAGACGTGTGTAATGTTAGAGTTTGACGTGGAAAATGAACTGCAGACATGTTTTCACTATCATGTCTATAAAATGTTGTTGACTCACCGGTGTGGACGGAGAAAGGCCAGTGCTTCTTGGCTTTCCCTGTCCGGGGTCCTCCAGCTGTCTCAGTGGATGCTTCGGTTGTAGAGCCAGGTGCATTGTGGGTATACACCTCTAGCTGGTCCTCTCTTCCAGGATGTGGATTTGCTGGATCTGGTTTTTCTTTCACCTTCGCCGTGGCGTCTGGTGATCGGCTCGGCGGACGATTCACAGCAGCGCTGCCGTCTTTTCTAACGGTCTTTTCTCCACCACTTGATTTTTTCTTCTCCTTTTTCTCACCTTTCTCCTCCTCCTCCTCCTCCTCCTCCTCTTCATCCTTCTCCTCTCCTTCTCTGCTTCCATCCTCCCCTTGGGCCTGATTCTGCTCTCCGTCCTCTCCCTGGCTTTCACTGGGATCTCTGGCGGAAGTCGCGGTGGGGGCATCCTGGGTTGGCTGGGCGCTCTGGCGTGGGGGGGCGGGGCTATGTGTCGGCGCTCTGCTGGGCCAAATGGAGGGAAAGGAGGAGATGACCCCGCCGCTGAAGCCCAGGCCGGCCAGCAGCGTGCTTGTCACCACGGACGCCACGGTAGCCTGACTGCCGCTGGAGGAGGGGCTGATGCCCGTCGCCATGGAAACGAAGGAGAAGGGGATGCCAGAGGAGGTCCAGGTGGAGGAGCCGGAGGAGATGGGAGCCATATCTGCCGACGAGGCTGGAGACACTGTCGGCTGTGGAGAGAAGACAAAGTGGCTACACACTGAAAGCAGGTTTCCATCTACAGTCTGGAGAAACAACACACATTTCTGCCTCACTCATCGTGTGTGACTGAAATCAGACTATTCTGGAAGGTGAGCGAAGAATTTGATGAGTGAGGAAATCTTTAATAAAGGCTCCGATTACTTGAGTTTTCATTTTGAAGATATATATTGACATATCAAGGTTCTATTAAATCCTCTAGAGCAGTGGTTCTCAATCCTGGTCCTGCAGGGCCGGTGTCCCGCATGTTCCAGCTCTCCCATCTTCAGCACACCTCAATCTGATGTTGATGTCATCATCAAGCTTGTGAAAAAGCCAAGTAACGAGGCCTTATTGGATTCAGGTGTGTTGCAAATGGGGGAACCCTAAAGCATGCAGGACACCGGCCCTCGGGGACCAGGATTGAGAACCCCTGCTCTAGACAATGTGTCAGAGAAACATTTTCTAACATGTACTAAAAAGTAAAACATCCTAATGCACACGCACACACACATGCATGGACCTGCATTCAGTGTGTTACTATTCGGCGTCTCATCATGCAGAATACTGGGAGGACTGATTGAAATCTTACACTGTGACTTACTGTCTGTTTTTCGTGCATTTGGAAAGGAAGCAGAATCAGTTTAACCTTTAGCGGAGACGCTGCTGTTTGTGCTGGGATTCACTTCCTCAGCTGGCTGCTCTCAACACTATAATACATTATTTCAACCCATTTGTGAGCAATTCCAGCAGCAGGAGCAGCAAATATGTATCATTGCTACTCTCTTCCTTCTCTTTCTTTATTTTAACAATTTTGTTAGACTACTGGATGTCTCTCTTTAGAGTCCACATTTCGTAAAACATCCATCACATCTATTGCAGAGTAACCACACAGTGGCCAAAAAAAGAGTTTTCTTGCTTAAAGTTAAATTACACTGAACCCATCCGTCATATATCATCTTCAGGATGCAAATCACACAAGTAGTGAAATGCATACACTCCTCATCAGACTGCACAGAATCTATGAATCAACTGAAAAATGTTCATTCAAGCACATTCAGAGAAAGATTTGAGAAAGGTCGGATTTGCTAGTGAGCTCTTTTCATAAAAAAAACAAAGAATGAGAACAAGAAGAAGTGGTTTAATTGAAACTATATTTATGTGGAAACTGCATGATCAGCTGCCTCTGCAGTGAGACTGTTACTAACTTTAATTTGATTCGCAGATTATCTGGTACTGCTGAATAATACCACTGTGAGGAGAAATTATCTGGTCACAGGCGGTAATTAAAAGGTTAATGACAGATTTTCTATTTTTTTTTGTGTGAGGTGTCAAACTCAGAGTTATGAAAATGGGGCGCTTGCTGTGATGGTGGCAGGCGGGTGGTCCCAGGTCAGTTAAAGGGTGAGCGCACATGCCGACGCAGCACTTTGAGGCTCTCCTGCTTTGACTTCACCCCGCTGGCGGCCTGATTCGGTCTGACTGTGCAGTAAAAGGCCGATCAACCCTCCCCGCTGCCGCAGAGCACAGGAGCAGCCCTGCCAACCACTCCGCTCCTCGGCCTTCAGGGTTTTGATGGCTGGCAGGAAACTCTTCATTATTTAACAGCAAAACGCCACCATTGAAGAGTTGGTGCTGCAACAGAGTCCCTGTATTCTGTGTGAGCGTTATTCAAGTTGATTTATTCTTTCGTGTGTTGGGTGCATCCTGACGTAAGAAACCGACTGTTTCCTTGGAGGTTTTTAGAACTGGAACAGACCTGGACTGAGTTAAAAACAACAACAACTGCAGTAAATATGCAGAACTTCCCCCAGACTGTTAACACATGAATATTGAAGGATTATAAAACCTTATCTTCTTATCCTATCACCAGGGCTCATGCTATCGAAAACATTCAAGAATTAACGGAAATTAGAGAATCAAAGCTTTGTACACATTTACTGTGGACTCCCAGGACTTCTGCAGGATGATTTTCCAATTAGAAAAACACACAGTAATATCAAGATAAACTCAAACGCTCTAACAATTCAACAGCCGTAAGTCTAGTCAGAAAAGATCAAATTCAATTCTCAGTTTTAAAACTCTCAATCTTTACCCTTCAGAAACGTCTTTCTAAATAGTTGATGTTACACATCAAATCAAATGAAAGGTCCTGACCCATCACAGTCCTTCATTCAGATAAAATAAGCATGGAAAAGACAATGCTAAACTTAATTTTACATTTTCTTACAAACACAGATCTACAATTTAGTTCAGTAAGAAATTGTAGCCCAAATATAAGAGATAAAGACACAATTTGAGAAGAAAATAACTTAAAACTAGTGAAACTATCTGTCCATGCAACAAGTAAATTGTATTTGGTAAGAAATCGATTTTTCAATCGAGACTTAGGATTATATTGTAAAATGAAGGACTAGAAATAAGTAAATATCTTTTAAAACAAGCCAAATCATCTATCATGTCTAAAAACATAATATTTAAAATCTTGGCAGGTGCAAAATAATTTGCAGTGTATTATTCCAGTCCGTGTGATTGTTTGTCCCACAGATTTACTGGATGATTTATTGTTTGATCTGTTGTTGACAAAAAACAAAAGCATAGAAGCATTGAAATCCCATTTATTGTGAGTCATGTGAACTGTCCTTTCTAATTCTGACTGTAATTCCCACTGAGAGCTTCCTGAAGAGCAATGCGTTCACGTCTACTGCTCTCTGCTGGATGAACAAGGAAAAGACAAACTGCTCTTACCATGCCTGTCTTCACGATCCTCGTGCCCTCGAAGATCCGGGTGGTGTTCGCTGGGGGGGAGGAAGGACACCAAGAAACGGTGAAACTTCTGACTTTAAACAGTGTACACAAGCTGATGTGGAAGCACGGCTCAGTGAATGAGGGGAAGTCCATGTAGCTCGCTGCTTTCCAGGTGTCTGCTCTGCATGCATGTTCCTTTGGCCTGCAGCGATACCAATATGAGCTCAAAGAGGCTGAGCGTGGAAGACTTTGTGATCAAAGGCAACCTGACTGTCTGACAACACTGTCGGCATTAATCTGAGACAATCTGTGTGGCGGACGCTCCTCCTGACAGGTAGAATGATGCCAAAGACAAATGTGTGTGTGTGTGTGTGTGTGTGTGTGTGTGTGTGTGTGTGTGTGTGTGTGTGTGTGTGTGTGTGTGTGTGTGTGTGTGTGTGTGTGTGTGTGTGTGTGTGTGTGTGTGTTACCTCTGAACAGCATGCTCTGGCTGAAGTCACTGCGCATGTCGTTGGTGCACACGGCCTGGACCCGGAACAGGTACAGCACATCGGGGGAGACGGGGGAGATGATGGCCTCCTGAACATCCAGAAGAACAAAAGACAGGAAGCAAACGTCATTGATCCCCTGGAGGAAGTGATTGGGAGTCAAGGTGGGCTGCCGCAGAGAGCAGAGAACTCCATGTTTCAGTGGAGTTTCACTCCAAAAGTGATCAGCTGCGTTGATACAGCAGTAAGAACGAGGCTGGCGACCAGTATCTTAGTTTGATTAGTTTATAAGTTCCATATCATTTTACCACCCATAACAGCATGACCACCTGCCTAAGACTTTGTAGGTCGTCTTGTTGCAACTCAAACAGCAAAGATTTGTAAAGAAATGGACTCTGTTAGACCTCTTCCGGACATGCAGACCCTTTAAAGGGACCATATGTATTATTGCTCCTGTCACTGCTTTTCCTTTATCTTGCCTTCACAAGTGGGATTTTATTAAACTTGTTTAAATTCTGATATCTAAAACTTCAACTCTGTCGATAAAAAAGGATCTCCTTGTTCACCACCTTCTCTTTACAAAGACCCTGTGATAGATGAAATCCTGAAGAATCATGAGGACACTTCTCTTTGCTGGGTTATATTTTTGTCTGTAAGATCAAACATGACACACACAGAACTGAAACCATTTGAACACATTTCAGATGACGACTTTATTACACAGACTGTGTACCGTTTAAATGCAGGGTGATATTCAGACATAAGGGAGCGAAGTCAAAACCATCTCACATCCAGATTTAAAAATGGGAAATCTGCTAATTCTGCAGAGTCATAAAAAAATAAACACAAACGTCAAATCTGGAGTTAATGATTTTATGAGTGCATTAAAGCTAGACACATAGGAGCTGAGCCAATCTTTGGATAGATTTTAAAGTGATAAAAATAACATTTGGCTGGCTATCGAGACAGTTGTGAGTATAAACATCTGGTGGCCTGTTCAAAAGTTTTATGTCTTTCATTAACTGATTGCTAATGAAGTCATCAGTGTGATCAAATCTGCCGGAACGGGCTTCACTTCTACGCTGATGACAGGTTGGTCACTTCTGCTCAAACTTTGATGATTGGCATTTATATATCATATCACATGGCATGGTGGAGTCATGGTTTCAATGGTTTCCTCACAGCAACAGTATTTCTGGTCTAAACCTCGTAGCAACTGGTGCTTTTCTGTGTGGAGTTTTAATGTTCTCCCTGCGGCCTTGGCTGCTCTGGCTTCCTGCCTCAATCCACACATTCAAACTGCTTGTAGGTGTGATGGATGGATGGATGGATGGATGGATGGATGGATGGATGGATGGATGGATGGATGGATGGATGGATGTTGTACCAACTGAACACCGGTCCGTCCACATCTGAGAAAAAAGCGCTGTATAAATGACTTACTGGTGGACTAATGGTTCATTTGCATGAGCACAGAGACGTTGAGCAGTTGTAATATTGTGATTATGATGAATTAATCAATTAATATTAATGAATTAATAAAACTTTGACATTTCCATGAAAACACCATTAAATCATCTTGCTTTCAGAAAGCAAAATCTTTAAATGTGCAGCCGAACATTGATCTCGAGACCAGTTGTGAGCCCTAAGACCCAAAAAAGAAAAGTGTTGCAGTCTGCAATAAGCCATCCTCCTAATGAAACTCCTGTTAAGGTCAACCATGAAGCCTCCCTCCCTGCATGCACCATTAGCTCTCCACAGTAACATTCCTCCTGCACCCCGCACACAGCAGACAATGTAGTGCCCTCTGCTTCTGTGCTTCATCCATGCTGTTTGGCTCTTTATCTCCAAAAGGTCACTTCTAACTCATAATCTTTCTGTCAGACACACAGTCACTTTGCTTTTTAACTCCCCACAGATACCAGTGGCTACAATTACATGGAGCCCATCATTCTGATAAAGAAAATCTCAAACACAACACAAGTGCCTCATATATACACTTCAATCTGATTAAACAACCTAATTGACGTTTCAATTCAAGCAAATGCATCAAACAAATGATTCTTTTTCTTTTTTCATGGCGAAATTATTCTGTTCGATAAATGTTCTCATCACAGTGAAAAACTGCTTTGTCTCCAAGACAATGAATATGCATGCAATCATTCTTTCTATCCATCACAAAGAGGATGAAAATATAACATCAATCTCAAAAACACAAATCAAATGGATTCCTTCTCAAGTCGTCCACCGCTTCATTTTCCTTCGGTGATTTCAATACTAAAGTCTGGAAAATTGATAACCAGAAGTTTGATTCACTGCTGCGGCTCATCAGAGTCACAGTCAGACTCCGTGATGCAGTGGCTTCCTGGAAAATATCTCCATTTTTATGGCCTGGACATTTTCCCATAGTGAAACATCACTCTGTTGTCTCCACTCCCAACAGGACACACACTTTATATTTTACTCAGGGTGCAGTGTGTGATGTTTGAAACAGGCTTATAGAGACAAAAAGTGTTTGTTTTAAACTTTTCATTCCAGTAATCATGTTATAATGGATTGATGTTCCTGGTTTCAGGCTGTAACATTCACCCTACTTGGTATTGACAATCATTTATTGCAACTAAAAGTCGTCTAGCATTTCACATCTGATGTGTTACATGGAAATGATTTAAAAATGCATGCATTTTATGTGTTTAATCCTTTCAGAAGTCATTAGAATGAGGTTTAATTGCAGACAGTAGCAGAATGTCACATGTCCATCTGCAGTTCAAACCAGCAGAGCTTCATGCCAGTTTGCTGACTCTGCAGTTTTTTTGCTCACCTACACTTGGTTTCTGGTGCTTCTGACTTCGGCCCATGTCTACCAGATATTAAATAAGTACAATGGCTACATTTGCGAGGGCTGATCTTGATTATTAGCACTTTTCTTATTGTTTCTGAATATTCAGAGCATGGCTGCACATTGGGTGGAAACATTATTTATTGCAGTGCAACCACTTGTGTTGCATTATCTTTATTGCGCTGTATTGTTTTGCACGTGCAGTTGGTTTATTTGAATGATTATAGTTAAAATACATATGAATGGCGCTGTGTTGTCCCCGGTGGGAGTTTAGTCGGGTTAAGGCTTGATGTTCACTTGTTTGGTCAAGGTAATATCAGGTATTCTTAAACTCCATCCATCTTCCACACTGCTGAATCTGAGAGCCGCTGTGGGGCCGGGGCAGCTCCACCTGACAGATCAGCCTGTCCATCAGGCTCAAACCCATTACCTCCTGTGCTAACCACTACACCAACGGTGCAGCGTACAGCCAGTTCTTGCTACAGCATGTAAAACAGATTGAACAGGAAGCCCAGCATCTCTCTGCTCACTTCACACTGACATCAAAGTAGCACTGGCATGATGTTATTACACTGATGCAGCGAGATGTAGCACCTTAACTAAAAGCAAGCACACATTTATATTTTGGGTGCCGGGTTAATTATACATTTCATCTGATCTGTAAGTTTCCAAACAGCTCCTTTCATCTCCGCCGTGCATTCAGAGGGAAACAGATATCATCACCACGACTGCACCACGGGCAGATAGAGAAAACCCTGACGTGCAGCTGATAGCTTTCACGAGCAGCCAGCGCTCCGTCAGATCCGGCCGTCTCTCGCACTATCGCTTCTCCTGCTCTCACAGATGGGTGGCAGAGATTGAATGAAATCAAAAGGTTACGTGTAAACATCTCAGGGCTCTGACGTACAGTCTGAGGTGTGCAGAGTTATTTACAGAGCAGCTCTGCACCGTTACAGCAGCACGTTAAAGACAGCGAGCATCGGCTCATTGGATTGTTTTATTCACGGTGCAGATGACTGGATCTGCAGCCAGCAGCTGTCGCTCAGAAACATGGCTCCATCCATCGAGACCCAGTGGCTCAAAGACAGCATGTCCTCTATAAAGCTAGAGATGATGAGATGCTCAGTGAAAGGTCACGGACAAAGTTCATACCAAGTACCACTCTTTTATAACAATCCTCAACTCACTCAACTCTTTACCTGCTGGTTGGGAGCCCGCCGGTTTTGCTTTGTGGCCTTATCTTTGGTATTCATGGACTACAAGGCACAAGCTATGATATGCACTGTCCCATTGAAATAAATGAATAATTGAAATGAGAGGAGAAATAGAGTAACGTAATGTGGAGCCGCAAAGACAAATGGAGAAGAACGTTAAAGAAAAGAGTTATTGTCAGCATAAAGGAGATTGGACATAAATAGAAAGAAGCGATGGCGGGATTGAGCATACATAGGATTTTAATCCAAAACTAATTAATTTGAAAGAACGTGCTGCTTGTAAAGGTTTACACAAACCATGATTTTCTTTCCCCCAAAACCTAGGAAAAGACTTTGATGCTTGATTCTAAGCTAAAACAGGATAAATATTAATACAGAGAAACAGTTTCGGTAAATAAAACACCACTAAATAAATCTGCTTTGATTGAGACAGAACTCATGTGGATGAAGGTTTGAATCCTGTGTATCCTCTGTGAAAACAATCTTCACATGTTGAAATGTAACATACCCATTGTTTAGTGGATTGCGGTTAAAGACTGGCCTGTTCCAATTATTTGCTTCAAAAGCAGTGAAACGGTTCAGTCAGTGTTTTATTACTCAGGGATTCTCTATTGATTGTGACAAGAGGGATGCGTCTGTGGGATTTGGAGGTCCTGAAGCCATCCTAAAGTCCCTGTTGTGACCTAGATAGAGGCATCAAGCGAGGATATGAGGAGTAAGAGCAGAATCAAAGGGCTGACGGAGATGAAGCACAAAAAAAAAAGTGGTGAGTGGGTAGAGACTGGGGGTTTATGGAAGGAAAATACACGGAGAAGAGGAAGGGCGAGGGAGAGCAAAGTGGATTTCAAAGGGAGGGATAGTCTCTTGAGTTAATGATGGGAGGATAAAACACCTCCTACCTCTCTCGTCATGGCCGCTTCCACAGCCAGGGGGCACTCTGATCCCTCCTTCTCCATTCCCCATTTTCCCACAGAGCCAGTGGCCCAAGGTCATGCTTTCTGCACAGGCTGGCAGCGCCGCATCCCCTCCAGCTTAGCATTAGTATTCTGCTAGCCGACTGGCAGGCCACAATGTAAGGGAATGAAACCTCCTGCCTGCTCCCAGCCTCCTCTCATAGCTCATTTTGGCTCCTGATGAGACCATTTGGAAGTGGATTGATGGAGTATGTTGTTTGGTTCGGTGTGTGTGTGTGTGTGTGTGTGTTTGAGTGGGCCATTAAAACTTTTGTCCCCACACACAAAAAGAAATACTTATTAAAACCTTTGCTGACCTATTTTTCTCGAATGAGTTGTAATTTGTTGGCATGAGTATTGCTTTTGCTAAATTAAAAAAAAATACATATATAATGATAATTATTTGTGATGCAATCAGTGCTGGTTTTGTATGTCAAAACAGTTTTGTTCCAAAACAAGTTATTAGATTATCCAGGGCCCCTGCAGTCATATTTTTGATGATGTAAAATGCTCTGTACTTTTGAAATAACATGAACACAAAAAGCCACTGCAGACATTTCCTCCCGTTGCCACTCGCTGTTTAGTTTGGTTTAATTTACAATTACAGCAATAACGTAAACTGAGGTTTGGTTTTTGAAGCCATTTGTCCAGACAAACGCAAACAGAGCAGACAATTAAAATATGTTCAAAAGAGCACGGCGTTGCAGCGAAAAGGTTAAATCACACTCCATTAATTATGCTAACCAAATAGCACGCGGCTAAAGGCCGGGGTGGCTGGTGATGCATCATGAGCTGGAGTATATCAGGAGGAATTAGAGGGAAAAAAACCCCCAAACAACAGAAAGGCTGTCTGGACAGGCTGGGAGGAAATAAAGTAAAATGGACCAACACACCCAGAAATGGAAACAGTTAGAAATGTGGGGCGCATTGTCTTGTGGAGCTCAGGGAAATCATTCCATCATTGGATGATGATCAACTGATCGTGCTGGTCTGTTATCTGGACTTTGTTGTGACCCATTTGGGTTTTTCCAAGGCCTGCATTCTCTTCATCAAAGCTGCCAAGAGTTCACTTGAAAGACGTCCACATGAGGAGGCACTTTCAGGCATTAATATTTACTTTTCAAAGATAGAGAAGCGATTAAATTATGACCACCTGCGTGACAATGTGTAGACCTCCCTTTGGCTCCCCACACACAACACAATGTGACACACTTGTGTTTTCTGAGGCTTTTCTAAGCTCAGCCCCCATCCTCCACTTTGGCAGCTCATGGACTCTTGGAAAATATGAACAAAACATGAGCAAATCGAGCAAACCATATACTTTTAAAATGCTGCAGTTTTAAGATCTGTTCTACGGGGAATGAAATATCAGTTCAGGAGGTTTGAAGATCATTGGATTCATCACAGGAGAAGACTTATCCTGAATGGTTTGGTCTGGTTTGACAAATTGGAATTGCTTTTGTGAAGTGGATCAATTAATCATAAAGAATTCTTATTTGATCTGTATCAGCCATCTATCAATCCCAACCTCCTCCCCCCAAAACACACAGCTTTTTCTATATACAGGTTGAACCTCTGGCAAGGGGACCGGATTTCAGCCTGTACTGAACGGACGAATCTTAATCACAGGTTTTTAACTGTTAACACACCTAATGAACCAACAACGTGCCAAACGCAGCCAATAAATTTCAAGCCTAGTGACACTAAAACAGCCAGAATACTTCAAATTTTCCCCGATGTCCGCCATCTTGGAAAGACGAAGATTACCAAATGCATACGGAAAGTGGCGCAGCCGTCAACAGGAGGCCAGGACAGCAGCGTTGCAGCGACCCGGCCTCCCAGCAGTCTGTGAAATAGTTAGGAAACTTGATCTATTGATTTGTGTCCGGGGACACGACAGACTTCAGAATGTGATCCTTTTCCTATGTTATGTTATGAGAGCCGTTCCCACTGTAGTGCAAATGCTTTGTTTTGCATGTTTCTTTTCTTTTCAGTCTCAAATTTTTACAAAATTGTACAGTTACGTCATCAGACTGTTTGAACGTCTCCTTTCTTTTCCATATTTAATTTTGTGTAATATTGTTTGGTTTTCAGGTGTATATATTTGTACATATCATTATTAAAATATCTATTTTAAGTCATTTTTTACCTTTATTATTGTAAATATTTTATTTTGTATTTATTTTGTATACATTTCTTTGTATTGATTCAGTAATGTGCTTTTAAATAAAGGTACGTTTCTTTCAGAACATATTTGGTGTTTGGTTCATCCAATCTCAACTGGTTCTACAATTTGTCCTCGTGACCTCTGAAGAGTGGACTCTGTCTTCGGGGGACAATTGGATTATAGGGCGTCGCTACATTACAGGTTTTACTGTCGATGGTACTTTCCTCAAGTGAGGATGGTCAAGTTAGAAGAAAAACAAAACGTGTCTCCTCAGGAGCTCGGCTCAGTCAGAAGAAAAGCGAAGGGGGAGAGAGAACTTTGAATCAAAAAGACTGTGTTTGGGAGAGCTCACTCGAGGTCTGCGAGTCTGCTCAGATAGCTACAACTCTGCTGTGAGTGTCAACCTTCACAGAGAATTTCTCCCACAGATTGAGGCTTGTGGATTTTGTTCACCGGCTCCACTGGGGATCTCTGTGTGAAAACCAGAAGTGATTGCAGCCAACATTTGGTCTGCAACACTCTACATAGTGCAAGAGGATATTGATTTTGCCTTAACATTTAACATAAACACAGCTTCATTCAATCATTTCAGTTCTATTCACTGCTGTCTGATATAAATACACCAAACATATTGATTGTTGTTGGGAATTGATGCTGTATTATAAAACGGAGTGCATTTGGATTAACACCTCTATTCAAAGCCAGTGTTGCAAAGCATATTTTCGAACACAAAAGCTACAGTATATTGCTGCTGTACAGCTGTCAGTAGCCACAGACATCAGCGAATCAATCGAAACAAGTGAAACGTCAGTGCTGGGAAGTACACAGAACCTTACAGCAAACAGAGCTGTGATGAAAACTTGGTTTCTTATGGAAAACAACGAGCCTCTTCCAGGTCTGCTATTCTGGATTTTGTTGACGTTTTAAAAATCGCAGAGCTTCAGGCATATTTTTCATTGACGTATCGGAAGTCATCCTTCACATTCTTACATCTGGTTCGAACTCAGGACCCTTTTGGTGTGAGAAGGCAAGGCTAATCACTCCTCCACTTCATCACAACATGAACAGCTTGTTAAAATGACTTGTGGGGTGTATTTTTATTAATAACTGAATAAAAATAGAAGTGAAGTGATTTTGTTATTCCTATCTTTACAGCTGACTTTTCTTTGAACTAATTCTACCCAACAAACATTATTATTTCTGTTTATTTAATTTTTTCTATATTCCATCTAGTTTAATTTCCTGCTTCCTACATTCAGTGGCTTCTCCATCAGCCACAGTCTGAAACACACCAGGACGGCCTTCAATATTCATTATTCACATTTCATTCATTATTCAGCCGTGGTGGCTCGCAGCTTGATTTCAGAGCTGGAGAATCTGCGTACTGACATGGCTGAGAGTTGAAACCAACTTCTCTGAAACGCCGACGTTTTAACAAAAGCCCGAAACGCGTCGAAGAGACGTGGACGGAGTCGCGGGAGAAAGCTGAAAGCATTCATTGTTCCTCTGTATCTCGGTGGAATATACGGCAGAACAAACATGGCTATCGACAGTCTGAAAATCAGGTTGGGTTTTTTTCTGTGTTTTTCTCGCGTAAACCAGGCCAAGGAAAGACATCAGACAAAGACTGCGACGTGTGTGTGTGTGTGTGTGTGTGTGTGTGTGTGTGTGTGTGTGTGTGTGTGCGGACTGAAAAAAAAGATAAGTAAAAAGCTCAGTCGAAGAAGGTTTTAAAGCACCCAGCTCATTATATATGCACAAATACTTGATGTGAAGCAAATCTCCTCCACGCTCGTGATTTCTTAATACTTCATATTAAAGGCTGTGCAGGTAGAAACAGGAGAGGAGGTGCATTAAACCTTCTGTTTGAACTGGAAGCCTGTGTGTTACTGTCTCCACAAACACACTGAGTCTCCTTACAAATGGAGTGAGGACCGATTCTTATTGACTAGCAGTGTGCTGGAGCAGAGATAAAGTTTTATGAATCTGGGTTATTGGATTGTTGTGGATGCAGACGTATTTGGGACACTGCGTGTGAATTATTGGCATCTTCGCTCAGCTGAAGGCGATCCAGGCTCTGGCTTTCACTTTCATATTTCCATGAGAACTTTTTGTGGGTAACTGATGCTGCTTTTGTGAATACAACCCTGTGTTTTTTGTTTTTTTTATCCCACCCCAGTTAGATTAGAAAAACAAACAAACTGTTTAATGTATGACGATTAGGATCTTTACATGTTTGCTTAGCCTTAAATAATCTCAAAATACAACCACTTCAGTTGTTCTCTTCCAAAGAAATTATGACACTTTTTTATTGACATTAAATGTGTGCTCATGTCGGCACAGCACAGACCAGCAGAGACCAGAAGAGACCAGTGTAGACCAGTATAAACCACCATTAACCAGTATAGACCAGCAGAAACCAGTATAGTTTCTGACGACAATAAAGATATTCTATTCTATAGACCATATTCTATAGACATGCATAGACCGCCATGGACCAGCATGAAACAGCCAAAACCAGCACCAACCAGCAGATATCAACATAGACCAGCAAGAACCAGCATGAAACAGCATAGAAGCATAGACAAATCATAAGCCAGCAGAGACCATCACAAACCAGAAAAGCCAGCACAAACCAGTATAGACCATTACAGACCAGCATATACCAACACAAGCAGCATAGACTAGTATCGACCAGTACTGACCAGTATGAAGTGGACCCTCAGTATACGTACTCCACTTTCTGAATTGGTTATTCTGACAGATTTAAAGTAAATGAGATAATTCAAATAAGAGGAGAGAGGAAGACTTTTGGAGGAGCAGAATCTTATATTACATCACTTGTATCGACAATGTGACCAACAGGAAGATAAAAGTCTGTATTTATTTAAAGTTAGTTTGTTTTTATTGGTTTGGGGTCTCAACAGCAGTTAATCTTATAATGTGACCATGATTAGTCAATCCAGCATTCAACCATAAACTGAGGGGCTGCGGCGGATCACAAAGCGATCAGATTTGGCTGGAGGTCTTGGAAGACGCTCTTCCCGTTATCCAAGTGGCTCCATCGGTTCAAGCAGTGGTTTGAGTTCTCATCCTCCCGAACCAGGACTGTCTGCACAAACATGACAGTGGATTTCCAGAGTGGCTGTCTGCTCCAAAAATAAACCCTAGATAACGTGAAGGCATAGGGGGAACATGCAAACTCCACCTGGAAAAGAGAATGCTAACCACTGCACCTGTGTATAGCCCTGTCACCCTGTCAGAAAGAAACAGAGAAGCTCTAGGGGAGCGATGTACATAGTCAGCTTTGTGTGTGTGTGTGTGTGTGTGTGGGGGGGGGGGGGGGGGTTATGTTAAATATTGATCAACACATCCTGTCACTTTTCCACAGCTTTTACAGTAAAGCCTGAGATCTCTCCCTGACCTTTCACTGCCATAAAACTCTCTGATAGCACTCAAGACGTCAGGAGTGAACATCGGTGGGAAACGAGTCGAAGCTGTCGTCTGTGAATATTTCTGGATAGTGATACATGAAAGTGCTCATCTTCTACACATCTAGTCAGCATTTTGAGCAAAAGGCCACCACGTTACTGAGCATCTGGATTTTTATTTTATTTTGCAGAGTTTCTCAGCAGAGTGGTGCTCATAATAAACTTATATTTCCATTTGTCTGAGGAAGAGATTTTATTTCTGTCCATACTTTGACTTGGGGGAACACGAAGGTGAAAGGGGGCGGAGAGTCCAGATCTCAGGAGGGTCAGGTATACAGGCACCGCTGGCCAGAGTAATCCAGAGTAATCCACAGGAGTAATTTGACACAATTTCAATCCGATGAGGCCAATCTAATCAAAGAGGAAGTCTTTACATGACATGATTTTAATCAGACAAGGATTTCATGGATTTACTGTTTTGTCAATTGGTGTATTTTTAGTCTTCTGGGAACATCATTACCCAGAAGCCCTCAGTGCTCGCGGGATGATTGTGGAATTTCAGATTCAGGAACTATGACAAGACTCTGCATCTACGGTCTCTGTTTCTGATGAGACGTGCAAACGTTCTCATATTTCTATGGAGACACTTGAGAGTGTTGATGTTGTCTGTGTAATCTAGTCGCTTCCACTCTCACTAACACACTTCGCCCAAATTCCACAACTCCCACTTCGACCGTCTCGTCCAGATACAACCTGAGCCTTGAGTCCCTCCCAGTCTCACCAGCTTGTGCTTGGCGTCGGTGAGGTGCGTCTCCTCGTAGCTGTCGTCGTGAGCCGTCCAGCTGTAGGACACCAGGAAGTGGAGGATGGGCGGGTGGTAGGTGACCTCCGGACGGGCCCAGCGCACCACCAGGGCGCTGCCGTTGACGTGCTGCACCTTCATGTTGATGGGAGCGCTGCTGCACACTGAGGAGAAGAAACAAAAAGATGAATAATAGAGGCAGAACGGAGGTGAAAAGAAGAGAACAGGAAGGGAGGGGAGGTGGAGGAAGAGTACAGATGAGAGGGAGGGGGGCAGAAAGACAAGAAAAGGTGAGGATGGATGGAGTGACAGAGATAAGGTTTGGAAGAATAGACAAAGGAAAGAAGAAGAAAAGAGGATTGAGGGTGGAAGAAAGTAATGGGATGGATGGACTGAAGGAAGGAGAGAGAGTAACAGGGAGAAAAACGGAGAAAAGGTATGAGTGTTTCAAAGAAAAGTGGATATGGGAGGGAGAATGAAGGAAATGAGAGATTTAAAGGGAGCGAGAGACAAAAAAAGATAATTTAATGACTGAATACATCGACTCAGCTTATCTTTCACACACAGCGAGAAAGAGAGGGAGGGAGGGAGGGAGGGAGGGAGGGAGGGAGAGGCAGAGAGAGGGAGGGCGACAGACAGAGAGATAGAGAGAAGAGAGAAACAGCAAGAAAAGAGCAGGAGGGAGAGGTAGGGATAGAGGGAGGGAGAGAGGGAGAGACGGAGAGGGAGGGATGAAGGAAGAGACAGAGAAACAGAGAGAGAGATGGTGAGGTGAAAGTAAAGTGTGCTTCTGATGTGTTACGAATATTGCCATGACACACACACACACACACGCACGCGCACGCGCACGCGCACACACACACACACACACACACACACACACACACACACACACACACACACACACACACACACACACACACACACACACACACACACACACTCTGTTTCTTCATCTCTGGCTGTGAGCGATATGAAGGAAAATGCATAAACAGTATTATGATTGTAACTGTCCACGTCTCCTCCATCTGCCACTGCTTCTCCTGACAGGACCTGCAGCTGCAGCTGCCGGCCACCGGAGGTCTCTGTTTGACCATCGAGCGGCTCTGCACAGCTGATAAAGACCGTGCAGAAAGATATTGAATATGCTATAATTATGACAATCTATTCTCAAATAACCTGCTGTCACAGGAAAACCATTAAAATACATAATGCAAAGCAAACCTCCCGCTTCTTTGCCTGTTGCCTTGATGAATTCAGTGTAGCGTAAAATGCGACTTCTAACTCCATCAGTGCGGCTGCAGAGCCACGTCCTGCTCACTCTGCTGCTCTCAGACTGCTCTCTCTGAAACAGCTTTCCAGCTTCGCCTCCATTTTGCAGCACTTCGTCTGGGCTTTGAGGAAGGAAAATGACCATATAGATTGATTTCTGAAGCGCCGACCTGCACCTTCTGTCGACTGTAATTATAACACCAAAATAAACGCGTGAAACGCTGTCGGAACATTTTGTAGGAGGCATTAAAAGAATCCTGAAGGCATGTGGGGATGAAGTATCTCTGGGCTGATGGAGAAAATATATGGAACATTTGTTTGGTCCAATGATGTAGGGAAGGTTACAGAGCTATGTGTATGTGGAGGATATGCATCTGCTTTGAATTTTGCCTCTGACTGAAACTGAAGATGCTCTATAATCTAGATGTTAGTGGAGGAAGATGCTCTATGATCTGGATGTTAGTGGAGGAAGATGCCCTATGATTTGGATGTTAGTGGAGGAAGATGCCCTATGATTTGGATGTTAGTGGAGGAAGATGCTCTATGATCTGGATGTTAGTGGAGGAAGATGCTTGAAACGTTGACAGAGCTGGTCATTTTTCACTGAGTGATTGCTGAAAGGCCTAAACTGTTGAAACTTCAAAGTCCACATGAAAAAGCATTTTCAAGTTATTTTCACCTACAGACACTCTCATGTGCAAAATGTTTTCTCTGTGATGCTCAGAGCTTCGACCGCCAACTTATCGAGCACTCACCAACAAGCCAGAACACTGAGAACCAACCAAGTCTTACAACCAAACTAAGACATGCTGCATCTCACTTACTCTCCTGTGACTGAACAGGGTCAAAAGCCTTCAGGAGAACAGATTAATCACGGACTGCTTGCTGTCTGCACACTGGAGTGTAACTCTACAATGAGCACCACACCACCCTCAGAGATCTCCCAACCAACAATGCACATAAAGATTATTCCTAACACTGTATCAAATTATGCAAATGTGTGAGGTAATTTGATGATGAACATGGCTGGACTGAGAATAGAGCTCACGTGTCTGCTGGAACCAAATTGATTAACTTGCTCATAAAGAGCTGCAGCGGAGTTTTTCTATTCATAACCTGCAGTGGAGCCCCATGTGGCTCAGCATTACTAAAGCCATTAGTCTCACACACACACACACACACACACACACACACACACACACACACACACACACACACACACACACACACACACACACACACACACACACACACACACACACACACACACACACACACACACACACACACACACAAATAATTTTGAAGTCAAGCACCGAATGACCTCTATACAGGGACAACGTGTTTAATAGATTACATCAACCTGCACACAGTGAGAGAGAGAGAAAAAGAGTGTGTGTGTGTGTGTGTGTGAGCGCACGTGTGTGTGTGTGTGTGTGTGTGTGTGTATGTGTGCGTGCGTGCGCGTGCGTGCGTGCGTGCGTGCGTGTGTGTGTGTGTGTGCGTAAGTGTGGCCAATTTACAATACACACAGTAATAACTCTGCAGCTGAACTACACGGCTCACAACCAAAGCAAAATACCAAATACCTTCAATAATAAAATGTGAATTTTCTTTGCAGATTCTGTGAGATTTTTAATTTGTGTTTGAACTTTCTGAGCCACCATAACAGAGATTAAGGACTTTCCATCCATCCATTTTCTCCCACTAATCCGTTTCCGGGTGGCGGTCTGAGCACCGTCACCAAGATCACATTGCACCAATTAAGAACCTTTCCTGCAGGTGTTGAGCCCACGGGAAGGTGGCGTCCAGCGTGGGACACGGACCCACTACCTATGAGTCTCATGCTCTACCAACTGAGCTCGCCAGGGACCCAGAATAAGGACTTTATGAAGCACAAATGTCCCTTCATTTCACTGCAGAGTGTTACGTTCAGGCTGCTGCTGCTCCACAGTAAGTCTCACATCTCTTAAATGAAACAAAGCCATTGCTAATGTTGATGGTCATGCCTGACCTTTTCTCGGCAAGCTAAAGATGAATATCACTGCTGAAGTACATTGTGCTGTTAAACATTTAACTGCAGCATTATTTCTTAAATCAGAGCTATTTCACCAGTTTGAAAGTGAGAAACCGGCTACGCTGGTGAAAACCCCTCAAACAAACGACACGATCTGGTCCTTCCAGCTGGCTGCTTGGACAGGATGTCCAACGGAAACACACACATGCCGACTGTCGTTCTATAAGCTGAGTGGAATGAGGGATACGAGAGTGAACTCAGCATTCGAAACGTGTGGCGCACTCCTTATAGACACAACCTCCCCTTCAATGTGACGGAAGCTTGCTGAGAATTAATGAAGTCACTCCTTCTAATGTCTGCCATTAAGAAAGAGATCCACTGATCCTCCAATCCAGAATATAGTTGAAACTTAATGCTGCAAATGACTCACAATAAAACACTCACTCAATGTAGCGCACTGCTCCTATTCCACTCAAAACACCTGGTCTGGTGTGGTGGGAGCATCTCAACAACCCACAGGAGAGACGAAGTACAGATACAGATGTTGGGATGTACGGCTGTGGCTCAGTTGGTAGAGAAAGTCGTCTTTCAATCAGAAGGTTACAGTTTCAACTCACTATAATAGCAGTAAAGTCATTTTAACAGATAAAGTCTTCTTTTGAGTCTTAAAAACAAGATGGTTAACAGACGAGAAAACCTCTACTATGGAAAATCTACAGGACAATATTAATAGATGTGATACAAATACAGTAGGCGTTAGTCAAACTGAGATTATTCTCTTAAAAATATTTCTTGAATCTTATTTGAATATACCGTAACAAATTGTTTAAAAAGTGTTGAAAATTATTTCTGAAAGGACATGTCACTGTGAAGTAAATGACTTTAACTACATTTGTAGAAGGAAATACAATAAAACTGAGGGTAAAATTTCTTCAATCAAAACACAATATGATTTTATGATAGAGTGAAATTAAAAAGATAATTGTGTGAAACAGGTCTGACAGAAATCATATACCACCATGCATAAACACCAACATCCTGATCCTCAGGATACAGAGTGTAGTTCCAGAGTCAGAGTGAAGTTACATTAAACAGCATCAGTCTCCCCTGGTCACGACACACATTCACCACACATCACATTTAGTTGACATTCAGTCATAAAGTTGATGTTAATTTTTGGACTGCTAACATTATGAAAATGCACGAAAAAACAACTTTACTGGTTCAGTTTGTCTGTCCTTTTCAGTGAGAGAGAATATAAATGTATATGTGAGGTTTATTTCTGGTCTGCTGTGCACCTCATCCATGTGTTATTGTCATGAAGGACAGTAAATGAAGTAGCACTTGTGTCGGTGCTTGGACTGCTCACGCTGCTCGACAGAGCACTTCTATCTCTGGAGTACTTGTTGTTGGGTAACCCACGAGCTTCCAGGCGGGGAAGCTCACTCAGCTCGTACACTTTAACCCCAACCTCAAACAAAACAGACACAGAGAAGTGTGTCGAGAGGTCAACGACCACCAATGCCACGTGGCAAGCTGGCTCCACTTCCTGTGTGGCACACAGTAGCACATGGAGGTTCGGCGGTGTCGCGGTCCCTGAGAAGTGGGTCCACTCTGGATTTTTACCTTCTTTTCAAGTGGCCCATTTTTTAGAAACACTGGCTTGTGAGACGACTCTGTTTGGAGAAAATCCCTCCATGGTATTCGTTCATTGTCATCTTATTTTAGTATAGTTAAGCAGTTAGCAATACTTTGTAATGACCTGCCCTACTCTGCCTCTGATTGGCTCGTCAGTCCTCAAGCTGCTCAGTAAACATAGACATTAACCAATCAAGTCAGTGAATGCAGCGAGGACGAGCTAATTAGTTGCAGATTAGGGCAGGTCGCCGTCATCATCCTTCCTCATCCTGGGGATTATAAAATACTGTGTGGTGCATTATGGGGTATTTGTTTATATAGATATGTACGATGTATATGCGTGTATACACAACAAAAAGTGACAAAACAGCAGCAAAAAATTCAATTTGCTACAGTCAGTTATGACACTGAACTTCAAGAAGATTCTAGTCTGGTTCAAAAGGCAGACTGAAAATGATCTTGACCTTTATTGAAAAGTCAGGGTCAGTTTACAAAATAATTTATATTAAAACACATCGTTTTTGAGTTTTCGTTTCACAAAAGTTTAGTGTTCACACAGCAACGGCAGAAAGAATGAAAACAAAACAGTTTTCATGTTGGGCCTCTAGTGGGTGCTGTTGGTTGTTTTTGTTATGAACCCACGCACACAAATGTAGAGAACAATCCGCTCTAAACATTAACAATAGGAGAACACGGATAAATGTATGGACGGACGACCAAGCTGGATTGTTATTACGGTGACTGTCAACTATAAAACTTCCAAATTTAGGAGAACATTGACTGGGAGTCAGGACACGATGGAGGAAACATTGTTCATCAACTGAGCATGTGCACAACAACTACTGTAGTTAGTATAGCCGTGGAGTTCATGTGCAGGAGCAGAGTGTCAGCCGTCTACGTGGAGACAGAGTCGGAGCCTTTTCAAAAAGTTGTGTTGCAGTGGCTCAGAGCATCGCTGTCGCGTAAACAAGAAATATTTGTCACTTCAAAACACTGTTGTGTAAACAGGGCCACAAATACAGTTTGTTCCAAATATGTTCCTTCTTCCTCCTCTTCCTCCTCCTCCTCCTCCTCCCCCTCCCCCTCTAACTACAGTTGTAAATAAATCTCGCACTATCTACACACACAGGTGTTTTTTATGGGTCAGAAAATGTACTTCTATGATTGGGTAACATGGAAGTAAAATGTGTGTGGTGTGATTAAAGCTGAGATGGTGTGTCATGGGAAGCGCTCGCTGTGAGGAAATCAATATGTGTGTTTGTCACTTTAAGGACCTTATGCTTGCTTATTACAAAAACAGTCCATATTTCAACCCTTTCTAAATGTATTGCTGTGACTCTGATGAGCAGAATCATTCTGGTCTGTGTTGAATCAGTTGCTGGGATGGCTGGGCCTTTGTGAGGGGGTTGCATGTTCTCCCTGTGCCACCGGGTCTGATTACCTGTGTTTGTGTGTGTTTCAGCATGATTTCAGCTCTTCATTACCTGAAATCACCCAAACCAAGTGTAACAGATGATTGAATGGATTAATGGAGTCAAAGTTCTGTTTATACCAAAAACACTTGAGTAAAGGCAAAATGAACTGTACTGGCGCTTATGAGTGAGAAAAACTCAATTAATCATTAAAAGATGGCCAGAAATCTTAAAAACAAAATGTATTCTGCCAAAACAAACAAAGAAGATAACAAGGACAAAACTAGGGAGTATCAGTTCATCTGGTCCTGCACAGCCTCGTTTCTGTTCTGACACTGTGTACATCCTGGCAGAACCTCACAAACCCTCCTGGTTCTTGAACAAAGGTTTCCTGAGTTTTAGAAGATGTTTGAAATTAGCACTGTATATTTAGGTCCTGTTTACAGGACAACGTTTCACATGACAAAAACTTGACTTTTAAAAAAAAGTTGCGTTTCCACTGCAGCAGCGGACACACTGACAACGGTGTAGTTAGCATGCGGGGCCACAAGAGGGCACTGTTACTTGTTTTTGTAATAAAACCACGCAGACGTGTGCAGAGCTCATGGCGGATGTGCGCATGTGCAGTAATAGCGTTCTGTAGCCTCCGGCCGTCTCTGCGGTGGGCAACTGTAACCGTGAAAGAAAGGTTGCGCCTTGGCGGCCGGTATGCAAAAGTCATGGCTGCAGTGGATCCAAACACCAGTGTCTTGTAAGCAGAACCCCCAAAAGTGAAAAAAGTTTTGCGGTTACACTCGTTTTTATTGTCATGTGAATGTTGCCTTAAAGAGCGATTGAGGAATTGAGCCATTTTATGTTTTTGGCAATGCGTTAAACCGCCTCCTGATTAAAAACTTAATGCACAGACATTGGTGGTTACCAAGAATTTGAAGTGTTTTCTTACTTTTCATGGTGGACAAAGAGATTATTTTTGACTGGCCAATATATTCCACTTCTTCCTGGTTCATCTCAGGTGAAAAGAGGAAAATGACTGAAACGGGATGAACGTGAATTAATCGGCGCAGCAACATAAACAGTAGACATGCCAACAGGCTGTATTTCCATATGGAATCTCCTTGTGAATAGAAAAGAGGCGAGCCGCAAACATTAAATAAATATAACCACAAGCAATCACTGTAAAAGTGCACGGGCATTTCTCCAGGCATTTTATCCACACAGCTTTATGGCCATGCTGTGAGGAAGCATGCAATGCCGCCATGTCATAAAGTGCAAGTGCAAGCATATTAGAAGTTGAACTTTTGTCAGCAGTGGAGCTCGATGTCTGAGACCAATAAACATAAGTTATTTCTGCCTCTATTAGGGCTTGTGCAACAAGACTTGCATTATTTATGATGATGTATAATTAATTTATTTCACTTAGCCGATTTTACCCGCTACATCAACGTCAGTGCTCCAGACTTGGAAAACATACTATTTTTTTTTTTTTACTTGGTGACTGTAAGTTGAAAGGAGAAAAATTCACCCTGCGAGTATTGCAAGTTGCCCTGTTGTCGTCCTTTCTCCTGAAATGGAGCCAAACTTTTGAGCGTTTGTGCTGCTTGGGCGCCATGTTTCCTGCTGGCTGCACTGGGGAATGACATCACCACGCACGCTACGGAGCTTGCGTGAGTAACACAATGAGCCCGGTGACTGGAATCGATAAGAGAATCACTTGAAAAAAGTGGCAAAGGAATCGAAACACTGGGAACCAGCTCTCAACAAGAACCGGTTTTCAATTCCCATTGCTCATCTCAGGTCAGCCACTGAGGAGTTACGGCAGATTCTGCCTTCTTCTCCACCCAGGTGAGTGCGAGCTCCAGTGGCCAAACCTCTGACTTGAATAACCCCAGTGACCCCCACCGCCCACCCCCACCCCAACCTCCTCCATATCCCCTGGCATTTTAGCAGCATCCCCTAGAGGGAAACACGTCTCAGGGCCACCAAGACCCTGAGACCTTGGAATGAACTTTCACTGTGGTGAAATGACATTAAATCCAGACTGTAGGATGGATTTGTGAAAACCTGCATGTGAAGTCAGCTGAGGAAGCAAAAGGCTTTAGCTAAAGTTATCCAAAGACAATCACTTCTTTCAACGTCTTTATCCAAAAAAACCAAAACAACAACCCTTCAGTCCGTTCAAAATAGGTTTTTGTAAAAAATACATTTAATTTTTATATTTTCAGGTTGTATGCAATATAAAATCTTGAGTTGAGATCGAACTGGTCTGAAGATGACCCTGAACTAAAATGACTGAGATGTTATCAAAGGGACACCTGACAAAAATGAGATTTTTTCTATTATATAATCATGCTTTGTATAGAAAAACCTTGAGGCTCATTCCATAAACTGAGAAGTAACTCTGATGGCAATTCAGAAGCTGAAGAACAGGAACTGCTCAATTCAGAAATGCTTTCTGAAGACATTCATGTGTTAAAGGTTGTAATTTGAGGATACCAAGTTTGAGAGAACATTATCCAAAATACATTGAAGAACATAAACTATCTTTGTGATGTGAAGTTAAACATGGATAAAAGGTTGTTGCTTCTTTTTTGTGTTAAAAGAAATTGACTTGGATGTTTTCAAATTGGCCTGTCGTGGAGCATTTCTGTGACCAAATGTTCACTTCTGGAGAGAGAACATGATATCTTATAAGTTTTAAAGCTATTTAACGACAAAATATCCTCAGTTGTGGTGCAACACTGCTTATTTCCACCTTCCTTCTGTTTTCCATGAGAATATAACAACCTGTTTCCTGTAATAACCCAGACCTGTAGAGGGCGCTGCCACAGTGGAGAAATGTCCTGGGGGGTTTTTTACTTCATTGATGCAAAAACATAAAAGCTGTTAAACCAGCTCTCCTACAGTGAAAGAAAAAGTCCATGTAGAACTCTCAGACTTATTCATCTGAGTTGTGATGAAGGACACAACTTTATTCCAACTCCTTTGCTCAGGAAAGGAAAGAAAGGCGTTTCATCCAGGGAGTCGCTCACGAGGAATCACTTTGACTGTTGGACAATGTGCTCTCTTACCTTTGAATATCAAAGAACAACTTCTAAAATATTTTAAAGCTTTCTAAAGACCTTGGTGGATTTTGAGAAACGACTTTTGCACCAGCAGCTCAGGGAGAAGTGATGAAGTGATGAACTGCTGGTTTCTCAACAGAACTTTGTCCTGAGCTTCTCCTGACCTCCAATCACAGCGTGTCCTGCTGCCACCTCTTCCACATCCATCCACTGCGTCACATCTCAATATATTCAATGATAATGAGTCTGGTGTCAAATTCCAACATGTTGCTGTCACTTTTGGAAGGTAATGTCAGACTTTCCAAACAAGATTAAATAAAATATTATAATAAAACCATCTGGTGCAAAATACAGTAAAATATTAAAGAAAAAAAAAGCTGTTGCATCATGTAAGCTCACCCTGACAACATTGCTATAAAACTACTGTAAGTTTGCATTTTCTCAATGAGGTAGCCAGTTGAATAAAATCGGTGATTTCTTTGGAATTTTTACAGTTTGCTTGGTGGTTTGGCCAGATTGGAGTCTGTTTCGGCCCATGGGCCTTATGCTGGACACTCCTGGTTTATTGTATATGCATAAAACGTGCATGTTTTTTTTTCTTTATATATCATTGATTAGGAGGATTTGAACAGGAACCACATGGATCACTTCGCTCAGTCACTGATATTTCATGGGTTGTGTCAGTGTGCTAGTTGCTATAATAATGCAAGATTAATAAATAAAAGTTGTTTTGGTATGATTCAGATGGCGGCTCCCCAACAGGAAGTTCACCAGTTAATCTGTTGTATTTCTTTGGAGAACCATAGCTGAGCACTAACCCGTAGTGGGTGTGTTGGAGATGTTCTGAATCTGTTTAATAATCCTCACTATTACATATATACAGTGTCCATAATGATAATATCAGATGCTCTGGTTGAATGAAGTCAAGAAGAAGCAGAAGAGGCTGGTGTAGAATTACAATACATCCTAAAATGCCCCGAGAGATGCAGATGGATGTTTTCTTGCAGCCTTACATATGCCACTATTTGACAGGGATCACTAACAAGACAGTCAATATTGTTCACTGCTCCGATCTTCTGGCTTAATGACAGAGACCCTTGCTTCACTTAGCATTTCTCTTTCTATTCAAGCTTCCTGGACGCAGGATTAACAGTCAGTGGATCAGTGGACTGAAAGTAAAGAAATTATTGATGCTGATGGAAAATAAACAACAGTAAATGTGCAGTAAACATGACTTACACATCTCGTGTGTGTGTGTTGTTGTGGTCACCAAACACTCACACATATATAAAGACAACCATCTATTTTCTAGATCTACTGAAACACAATGCAGAAGGTGAGTAGGAGGTCTTTTTTTTTTTTCAGCTCTAATTCTCCTCTTTACAGTCCCATCTGCATTTCCTCTCAGCAGCGCTCAAGGACAAACTGTACAGAATGCAGCACTCGCGCACTGGATGTGTGTGTGTGTGTGTGTGTGTGTGTGTGTGTGTGTGTGTGTGTGTGTGTGTGTGTGTGTGTGTGTGTGTGTCTGTGTGTGTGTACATGTACTAGTTGACCATATGGAGGTGTGTGCATGTAGGAAGCGAGGAGACAAACCCTGCTAGGACAGTTGACACAGCACAGATGCTAGGCCACACACACACACACACACACACACACACACACACACACACACACACACACACACACACACACACACACACACACACACACACACACACACACACACACACACACACACACACACACACACACACACACACTCTCTCTCTCATTACAAATTGTGTGGTTGTGTTGTTGGAGTGGTAATGAGGCAGGAGTGGGAGGACGGCTAGTGTGCCTCCCACTGCCTTATGCACACACACACACACACACACACACACACACACACACACACACACACACACACACACACACACACACACACACACACACACACACACACACACACACACGACAATAATGATTATAAGCCCCACTGAATATCCCTCATTTATAAATATTAGGACATTTCACCATCTGGGACCTAATGTAAGGATATTGATATTGGACGAGCTGAAAATAGTAGCTGGAAGCGTTACTGCTGCCCCATCATATATAAATACATACACACAGTATATACAGTACTTCAGTACCACGAGACCTAGAAATGGGTAATTTCGAAATAAAATGTTCTGCAAAAACACTTGGAAAAGACTGATTATATATCATTTACTTATAACGTCACTAAAACACATCAATACACAATTTACAAGCCAAATATTTAAATCTTTGATGCACAGTAGATGAAAATGCAAAACAGAATTGTGGTAAATGTTCAACAAATGCTACGTAATGAAGAAAAAAGAAAGAAAGAAAGAAAGAAAGAAAGAAAGAAAGAAAGAAAGAAAGAAAGAAGGAATGTGAAATAATAAATTAATCCATCCCAGGTTTTCACATTGTGTGATTTTTATTTCAGAAAGTCTAAACAGTTTCACATAACTCTCATTCAGTGCTTTTAGACCTGATGTTAATCCCACAAAACATCCAAAAACCTTTCCAATACAACTTACTGTGTAAGCAAGAGCTACTGAAGAACCTCGTGCAACCTTCAGTTGAAGTTACTGACACAAACAGTGAACACCAGCGTTGTATACCTGGCTAACAAGCATGTAATGGTTGAAGAAGAAACGAATCGATCATTGAAATACTGTTTGTTTACAGCAGGGGTCTGCAACCTGCAGCTCTGGAGCCACACGTGACTCTTCAGCTCCTCCTGAAGCTTTCAGAACACCTAATATAAATACACATTTTGTTTTCACTGTTATTTTATTTATTAAAATGGGAAAAAGAAAAAGAAAAAAAAAGGCAAAAAGGAACAAGAAAAATGTAATGAAAGCAAAAGACAAAAAGGAGAAATAAAAAAGAAGATGCTGGCATAGCTAAATCCATTAGGACACACAGAGCAGCTATTTATTTATTTTTATTTTATCTTAACCACTTAACCCCCTTGTGACTGAATGTCCCAGCCACACAGAGCGGTCCTCAGGGGGGCTGCAGGGGGAATGAGGGTCTTGCTCAGGGAGCCACGGTTCACGTTTTTAGGGACTGTGGGAGGAAACTGGAGTACCTGGGACAAACCCATGCACACGCCACATAGAAAGGCGCCAGCTGGATCTGAACCAGGGCCTTCTTGTCGGCAAGAGCACTAACCACTGCACCACAGTGCCACCCTGACTGGCTAAATTCTTAGTAGCTAAAGAGGCTAAAAAATACTTTAAAAATGGCCACAAAAGCAAAGAAAAAAGAATGTAAAATATATGTAAATTGTACCTGTGACACTTCAGAAATGCAACATAATTTTTTGTGTTTGAAGCACTTTTTATTTTAGTTGTTTTTTCATTTGATTTGGATAATCGTGAAAACGGTTCTTTTGGTCATACAGTTCGCAGACCCCTGGTTTAGTGGGAAGTGAACACTGCGGTGAAGCGGAAGATACAAGCTACAAGTGTAGGAATATAGGGTTTATGAGAATTTGTTTTTACTACAGTGACAAAGATTTCCTCTTGTTTTGCTTTAAGCTTGAAAAGTTTAAGCTTGAAAAATTTAAGCTTGAAAAGAAAAAAGTAAGAAAAGATTCTTTGCAATTTCTCTCTATTTTGGTGTAAAGTTTGTCTGAAAGAAGCCCGGTAGTGACTGGGCATGCTTTGTATGTGACAGTCAGTCTGAGCAGGCCTACTGTACCTTTGGAGGCTTCTGTGCCGTACGGCCCGCCGCCGCCGCCGCTGTCAGTCAGGTCGGGCATCCAGGCGTCTTTGACCGCCGACTTGAAGACGTGGCGGTTGTCCAGGCTCTGTATGGGCCTGAAGTTGCTGCGTAGATATTCCACCGACTTGACGTGGTCCTGCTGCTCCGTGGTGAAGATGGAGTAGAACGCCTCCAGCTGGGCCGGCAGGGAGAGACGAGAAGAGATAGAGTCAGACGCATCCCGTGGTTAATTTGAATTGGTGATTTCTTTGCATCCATCACGCGGCAGCGAAGCGCCACTTTGGCTCACTCCGCAAAGCACGCAGCGCCGCCACAGAGCAACACACAACGCTAATTGAAATAGAAGTTGAGAGAAGATGAAATTTTAATGATCCTCATGGGAAAGTGGGTCACTGCAGCAGCAAAACAAAGACTGTACATCCAAAACATCAAATCCTGAGGAGAATACTGGAAATAGTACATGACTGGTAAGTCAACACCAAAACAACAACCGCTTCAGTCAAATGTGAATAATTACTGAATATAGTCCAAACATAGAACCGACATGCTCTTACAACAGCAAGGACAACATGAAGTGTATTCCAGCGTAGAAACAGCTGTGGGAAACATTATCATAATCTGGTTTATTTTGTTTTATTAATTTTTAAACTCCAGAGAATAATGTGACTTTTGCAGAGATGTTGGGGGAGAAGAATCCTGAGCTCTTATTGGTGGAGCAGCTCAGCCTGGAGACTGCAAACTGTAAACAAACCCAAATCTAAAAAAACACCATTTGCATTCTTAAGAGGGGGACGGTGTGAGGTTCATGAACTCAGGCTCAGGAGAAACTTCAGGTTTATTCCTGCAAACTGTACACACATCGAGCATGTTTCTCAACCTCCATGTTTTCAGACTTTATAATCACTGACTCCACCTTCCCTCTCAGTCAACTCTTCATGAATTACTGACAAGTTTGGGATTTTTTTCTCATTTCTTTCTTGCAAAATTTCAGGCCTCTAGGACATAAGGGTAACTCAAGGAAGATGGTGTTTCACACGGACTTCCTGTTGGGTTTATGGGTGACATTGTTATGCGACTCTGCACGGAGCATTTGTCCACCAAATTTCTTGGACATACAGTAGGTGAAGCATCGTCAACGTGTTGCTCGTTTCACAAGTTACAAATCTGAAGACCATGTAGGGGGCGCTATGGAGCCATTTTGTCAGACACATGCCCTAATGATCATAGAATTTAAAATGGTTCGCCACTTCTGACGTGTGTGTAATTTTTCATGAAGCACAGTTAGGCAGTCAAAAAGGCAGCAGTTTGCGCAGTAGATGAAAGTAAAATAATTACATTTCAATAGAGCCTCGCCCAGCTCTGCTCGGCCTCGGACCACAACTATTGAAGAATAACAGTTTGAACTGCTTTCATCAGTTCATGGCTACTTTATAGGCTCGTTTTGTTTTTGCAACCTGGTGTAAAACAAATCTAAAAGTTAGTAATACCATTATTAAGATAAGCTGTTTTGTAGCACATATACGTATATCTATAAAATGACAAACCCTCATTCTTCAAGTGACAACAGTTTCAACATTGAAAAAACACAGAAAACTTAATTGACACAAGAGCAGTAAGAACTGAAATCTGATAAAGGAAAATAAAATAACGTGAAAAGAAACAACTAAACATTGAGGTCTGGATGAACAAAGAAGCTTGTGTGATCTCTAAAAATATCCCATGGCACCTTCAAACAGTCACGATCTGTTTCTTTGTTTTTACTTCATCTCCGAAAAAAGTGAAACAAACAGTAAAATTCAGCATAGGTTGAGTGAAAAGACACAAGGATAAAAAAAGATATGAAAACAACCATATTCCGCTGGTCACACCACAGAGACGGTCTTTTCCTGCTTTAAAAGGTGTCACAGCTCTGGGCTGGGAATCAGAGGACCGAGGAGAAGTCCTCCGCTTGATCCGGACCGCAGGGAGACGCCGTCCTTAGAGCGCCGATATAAAAAGGTCTCCCGCTAGCCAACAGCCAACCTCTCACCCACACTACTTCAAAAACGTGAACTTTCACAGAGTGCAAGTCCTTGTGGCCAGACCTCTGAAGTGCCCCCCCCCCCAGGGGGTAATTGGGATTTTTGGAGTTGTGTTTGCATATTCATGTTCTGCCAGTGTGTCTTTAGGGATGTGTTGTGTGTGGCTGGCAGAGAGCGAAGCAGCACTACAAATGTTGGCGTTGGTCAAGTCCTTGTAAATGTCAGTGTTTTGATGAACATGCTAAAATAAAGAGTCACCACAGATAATGTTTTCACATCATTTGCATAAGCAGCATCTGAAAGGGCCTGTTGTACCCGGGCCAAATAGCTTTGGCCCAACAGCGATGTGGACGCTGCAAACTGAGCCGCCAAGTTTGTCTCACACATGGAATGAAAGACAAATCTGAAACAAGCAAAGTACAGAGATCTGATCGAGGCCCAAAGAGTGGCTCACTGCTACCTCAAGTACTGCTAAGGGGGTGGGGGAGGAAGGGAGGGAGGGAGGGAGGGAGGATGGATGGAGGTACGGAGGTTGTTCTCAGACAGATTGGTCCAACCGTCCAGTCCCTGAATCCCGGCTCTGGGATCCAGGACTAGATCAGACCTGCTCCTCTGGATTTGATTTAGGGTCTAAGAGGAAAAACAAACTGATGAAAAGATATTTAAAGACTTTGTCGCCGTTAAAATCCTGCGAACGCGATGTAACATTAAATGAAAACACAATGACATTCGTGCACTTAGTTGCTATTATGAACAGAGCTCGGCGTGTGGCTCCGTCCCTGAAGTAGTTTTAATCTGAATTTAGCCGCTGCGCTGTCAAGCTGTGAACATTTTGTTCTGCTTTGGGTTGATGTTGAAGTTGGCCTCTTTCTGCATGTTGCCATTTGTCAAGCGCATGCTGGGTGGCAAGACGCGCAACCAGACATAGATTTGCACTGTGTGATTGAAGTGTCATCTTTCTTGTCTGTGTTGGCAGATGGATACTTTGTACAATGTGTTTGGAAGCAGTGTGCACAGACAAACAGCTTGTGTGCATGGGAGTGTTAGAAAGAGGGGGGTGGAGGGGAAGAGGGGGGGGGCGTTGAAAGGCAGATTTAGTTTCATGAAGGTAAACGTCTCAGCGAGCGAATGTCTGAAAACAGCCGAGTTGCGGCTCAGTTTTTTTTCTATAAAAACAGAACACAAGCTGAACGGGGGCAAAAATAACCTATGTGGAGCCCGACTGAATTTTGAAAGGACTGTTTTTATTTACTTCTCACTGTCAGCTGGACTTAGAATAAAAACTGACTTTGCGTCCTTTCTGTTTATCACTACTGAACACCGTTCACTGCCAGTTATTTGGGGGGAAAAAACGTCGAAAAACTTCTCAATAAATACATCCCAGACCAATTCATCCAACTGAAAAGACAAATTAAGGAACATCAAATTGAGCATTTCTACACTGAAAGTGTGTTTAGACGCCCTGAAATATGAAACTTTAAGACAATGTCAAAGGCTGGGGCAAATGTTTGCCTGAATGGAGGGAAAATGTTTCAGTTGCATCCATTTAGTTTTCATCATCATTTAATTCACTTTTATACCCACTTCAATAAAGTTAGGTTTTCTGATGCCCGCATTCATAACGTACAGAAGTTGGTTTTCATCCAGCGAGTGTGTAGTAAATGGAGCAGTACCCGTGATGACCTGTGGAGGCAGTGTTGTGCAGCACAGCTCAAATGTGACCAACAAAGAATCAAAGAAGACAACAGAAATGGTGGAAATCTTCGATGAGAAGTGGCATTACCTCGCCTGGGCATCGGGACAAAGTAGCTATAAAAACCATTCAGACGGACCGTTGATCATCTACATGACAGAAACACTGCACTTCCCGCTACTGGAGGTACTGCTGGATTCTTAACTACATACCTATTCATGCCAAAGATGATGCAGATACAGAAACGGCGTTGTCGTGTGGACAGGGCCTTAGTCGGTTAAAATTTACGTAATTGCATGCACACAGAGAATTGAGTGTTTATTGCATAGTTCTAGTGATGATGATGATGACGATGACGATGACGATGACGATTAGTGGACTAGGAGTGACTTGGAGCAGTACTGATGATACAGTCTGACAGCAGCAGGGAGGAAGGACCTGCAGTGTCTCTCCTACATAGAAGTAAAGTCACTGAAGTCACATTAAAAAACGATCGAGTCAATGGGTTGAACAAATGATGCTTCGTTGTGGACATACTTAAAGGGGTCATATTTTGCAAAATTCAATTTCTACTGGTTTTCCAACAGTAATAATCGTCCCCATACCTGGAATGACGCCCCAGAGGTGAAGACAGTCTGTCCTCTTGCTCTCTGGCTTGTTTCAGTTTTTAAAAAGTGTGTCGCTCCAACGAGCCAATCAGAATTCAAACCCGATATAGTGTCACTGGGGGTTACGCCAACAGGCAGCTCTACTCTGGTACATGGCACCACAAGAAGAAGTACTTCCTCTTCTTCCCAAGATGGGCATATGTGGGCGGAGCCAGTCCAGCTCACACAGACACAGCAGATTCTGAATGTAGCTCCTATGATCCAATATTCAAATGGAGGAAAATCAAGGAAATGTTCGTTTTGGGGCAATAAACTTTGAATATAACGTGTTTAGACCAATGAGACCATGTAAACGTGTTGAAAAGCTGGATGACCCCTTTAAAACAAGGGTACAAGTAATTTTTACTGGCAATACCTAAACAACTTTATGGGTAGAAATATGCAACTACATGTGAGTAATTCATGAATATGGAGGCTGGAAAGAGACAGCTCCTGAACCCTCGGCCAGTAAAAATTATCTTCTTCGCTCAACTTTGTCTGTTTCAAACAGACAGGAGTCCAAACAAGAAAAAAAAAAGAAAAGAAAAGAAACCTTTATTAGTCTCACATGTGAGAAGCTACAGAGGTGGTGCCAATGAAGCTGGTAAGTTTCCATCCTCATCTCTATCCTGAACCAGCTACCAGTGCCTGAAGACATACTGGATCCAACAACAGATGGATCATTGACCTCGCGTTTGACACGAGTAGCGCAGGACCAGAAGAATCAACAAATAATCTTTTTAGTTTATCTTAAAGGTGTCAGCAGCTTTGACTCTTCCATCTGTGTTTCTGGCACTTCTTTTCGATCAAGTCCTCATCAGTCATATACAACGTCGCACAGCTGGACACGTTCATTATGCATGATGAAGAGCTGCTACGCCTCACCGCCTCCAACAAGTAGAACGTTTAAGGATGAGACACCTTCCTTTGTGTTCCATACGTAGTCAATGTAAACTCAACGTAGCCAGCATGGAGTCATCTATAGACAAGACCAGCAGACCGTGGGACTAACATGATGGGATATGAGCCTTCAGATGAAACCACTCTGATTACAAGATGAAAATAACACGCATGTTTCAGTTCAGAATAAATAGAAAAAAACAACAACCAAGATGTGAATGTCTTGGTTAATAGTAGACTTTACCAATGGCCTTAACCATAGACTTTCCCAACAAGAAAGCTTCAAGTATCTTCACTTTGAATATAACAGTTTAACTGTGATCTCTCGGTGTGAGCTGAACAGATTTCAAGCTGGTGGTGGTTGGTTAACACAATAACACTATAAATTGGACCCACAGTTTGGCTTCCAGCTGATGCGACTCAGTTCTGTTGACATGTTTCATTGTGATGCATGTACAGACAGAAATCTCCTGGAAATCACGAGGAGTTCTGGGAAGGCCTGATTGAAATACCAAGGTATCAACACATGGATGAACTTACATTTTCCTTTTTGATCTGATTGCTTTAAAAAATTGTGAAATCCCCAAAGCTGGTGCCAAACAAAAGTAAAACTCACCATTTAACAACCGGCCTCAGCTTTAATAACCAGTTTTATGGTCAGCTTCATGACATGATTAAAGTCAAAGCAAAATCCTTAGTGGGATTCCACTTTTTACCAAAACCCTCAGGGTTAAGGCAGGACAATAACTGAAAAGATGGAGGTAATGTGAGCACAATGACATTTAGAAAGATTTATGCACGTGAAATGTGATTTGTGATTTAATAGAAAAGGTGCTGGACCCACATCAGTGCGTGGGGACTGTTATCACGTCATTATGTCACTTCACGTATGTGTTTCTAATCTTAGAGAAAGCTAAACGTCCTAAAAACAGACACAGATGCACAGAGAGAAGTTGTAAATTTTACACAGAAATGCCTTCAAGCCGGAGACTGCTGAACACTGTGCGGCTCGGTAGCATGCTAATCCACATTCCCGTGTGAGAATACATATATATGTTTAAAGCTGTGAAAGCTGCGAGGATTTCATGTGCACAAGCGTGCACTTCTTAACTATTGTTATTGGATATATTGTGTATATTGTATAGGCTATGTACAACGAACTGAATCATGTTAGTGTTATCTAAAGACTCCAGGTCAGATTCTGTCCTGCATTTTGAGACAAAGTAGTACTAACCACTCTCCCACACTGAGGCTCCGTCCACACGGCACCATAAAAATGACTCAAAACAATGTAGTATGAAGACACGGAGTGTACAAAAATCCTTGTATTTGAGAAATCTAACATCTGGCCTTATTAAACCAAATAGCATCAGAAGCTTCTGCAGATCGATCTGTTGTCCACCATTGTTGTTGATAAGTGACGTCGGGGAGAGGATCGTGGGGTTATCGGGTCGAGAGGTGGGGTGATGACATCTTTGCTTTAAACAAATGCAAACCCATGCACACGTCAAAGCCGAGGTGGCGTTTCAAAACAACCCAGTGTTCAGGCTCTTAAAATGCTGTGCCATGTGAACGATCGGCGGAAAACGATGCGGTTACATGAAACGGCGAGTTTCATTCTCCAGGTTTGTCACTGTCATTATTTATTCATCAAGCTTTAGATCAAAACATGTTTCAGTTTCATAAACCGTGAAGTCACGAGGGATTCAGAGTGTGACGATGAACTGTTCTGCAGTTTGTCTTCCTGACACACACACACACACACACACACACACACACACACACACACACACACACACACACACACACACACACACACACACACACACACACACACACACACACACACACACACACACACACACGCCCTCAATCACAGCCAAGCTGTGTTCGTTGAAATCACTATACCATCAGAGCATAAAGCAGTGGTCAAACTACCGAAGCGAGATTTCTCTGCTGGTATGGTCAGATTATAGGCTGCGTGTATCTGTTGCCATGGGGAACAACATACTCTATCAGGGCAGCGGGGACAGAATCCACAATGTTTTTCTCCACTTTGAGTCACCAGCGCCTCCAGCCAAAGCTGTTTTTCTGCTTTCGGAGGCAGTAAATAAGGCTTGTTCTCACGTCTACTTTTGCTAACAAGCTCTATTTGCATTCTTTCAGATACCTTATGTTCTCGTCCCCGTAGCCCGGGGCAGACAGAGATTTCCAAATCAATGTTGTGGGCAGGAGTCATCAGGATCCCTGCAGGATCAGGTGGAAACTTGGGCTGTACGGCATCCAACTCAACTGTGTGGGTGTAGTCATAACATTTCAGCATTTAACAGGAGCCAGCACTGATTTGGCGATTCTCACTTTAAATGTCTTCGTGACAAAGAAAAGAAAACTTGAATCACACAATCTTTTCTGTTCTTTACTCAAGTATGAAAGCAGTTCCACAAGGATTTCATTGATATAGCTTAGCTTCACACGGTCAGCAGTCTCAATGTATTTTACATTGTCACATTCACCCATTCACACACGGCTCCAATGCAAGGTAGTGGAATGGGAGCCGCCACCTGAAAATGTAAAGCAAATGTGCTTAAAAATATTTCCCAGGTCACAGAGAATGATTGGTAAGAACAGGCTGTGAGTGAGTTCTGCTTTGTGTTGCTTGGACAAGGCCATCTCCACCATAAAAACACGAATCTGAAAAACAGAGATAGCCACTTAGCTTGTATTGATAGCTAGCCTTGATACCCGGAGAGACAGATGACGGCATTTTCCCAGGTGGTACACATAAAAGTAAGACAAAATACACCCCTGCAGACCAATGATTATTCAATGTTCTGTTTTTTTCCCTAGAGGATTATGTTCTAATTGTGAGAGATTTAATATATGGTCATTAAAATCTTTCTTCAGTAATGCAAGCAAGAGATTCAGGCAGATTGGGAAGGCAACACTCGCGGAGAATTCCATGAAGCTCATTAAAACAGGAAAAACAAGACCATGAGAACTCTGGAGAAGAGATATTTTGTGTTACAGGTGAGCTGAAAGTTTAGAATCGATGGATTTTGTGAGTCCAGCCTTCCAACATAACCTCTTCTATTGAATTTATATATCTATGAAAGTATATAAAAGTGCAAATCAAGATTTTGTGGAACGGTCTTTTGTTATATTTCATTGCAATCTAAAAAAGTCAGCTCATATAGCTGCTCTTTAGCTGATGCTATAAAATACTGGCACACTTGTGCACAAAGCCAGGTGGATATTTGAGAAGAATTCTCCAATGTCCCACTTAAAAATCACACCAAGGCTGATCCGAACAGCAACTCCCGACTGGCAGCTTGTATTCAGAGGGCGACTGTGATCTGAGACCAGCACATAAGACATTGTAACATTTGGAACGGACGGACAGACAGACAGACAGACAGACAGACAGACAGACAGACAGACAGACAGACAGACAGACAGACAGACAAACAGTCTCTCTCTCTCTCTCTCTCTACTTCAACTACCATCCAAAACAAGACGAAAACACGACAAGGCAAAGAGGAGACAATAACTGGAGTCACCATCAGTGCTAATTCTCCCTCCAAACTCCTCCTTTCATCTTTCTCCCATCGTCTTTTCTCCGGAGAGTCAAATGGTGAAAAGCAAGATGGGAACAAAAGGACTTCAAAAGAAGCCTTTAAACATGTCGAGAAGGACCGGGTAATGGTCAGGAATCAACAGACGGCGAGCAGGAAGGATGCGCCATGCCCCCGCCGCTTCCACGTCGACTGTTGATTAATTCGTATTCGTATTCCTCTGCTCTTTGCATCATTTCCCTCATGCGGACTTTCAACTCTTTTTTTTTTTTTTTCTTTCCTTCGGCTTTGGAAGCTGCACTGAAAAACAAACCGAGTCGTATCAAAGTTGCATTCAAGCAACTCCGATATCACTTTGAAGAATCTGTAGAGTTCCTGAACAGCAGTGTGACAGCTTCACTTCTGTGTGAACCCTCACAGCCACAAACTAATACTGCTGAGTCATGCTTTGTTAGTTTAGTTCTTTTACTGAACAAACGTAATACCAAAAGGCTAAATACTGAGACCTCACTGAAGGGTCACATGTGACAATTGATAATGTTATCAATATATTTATTTATCCGCCAAATGCTATGGTACCACCACTGCTGAAGGACAGTGTGTCAGTGAAACCTGCTCCGTATCACAGAGTCACCTTTCTGACGAGAGCTTTAGTCGAGTCGAGCCGAGCCGAGCTGCTTCATTTACATAGAGACTGTTGGCTCAGGGGGCTCGCATTGATTTTTAGCTGCATTCTGTTTTCTTTGGTTATTCTTGAGAGGTCTCTTATGCTTGACTTCAGTTTGGCAGTGAGGAATGGAGCTGAGAAGTTAATTTGCAAAACACTCTGAATGCCATTCCTCAAGAAAAATGACCCGACTTTAAAATTACTGAGTCGTGGCACATTTACAACCTGACATCCTCGCTGGCGCCATTGAGACCTTTACACATCAGGGAAATGTATTGTGTTTTCTTTACCAGTATGTACATATATACAGATATTTTTTTATATATTTATTTTTGTGTTTTGTACTTTTACATGATCTGGGAGTGTTAGGCTCTGCAAGAAACATATCAACTTGTTAAAACAATGACAAAAAAGTACACTTCATTGATCCCCTTGGGAAAATTCATTCTCTGCATTTAAGCCATCTTAACCATATTCAACTAGGGCCCTGTTTACACGACAACGTTTCACGTGACAACACCTAATCCGCAAAAAAAAAGTGGGGGCATTTACACTGCAGCAGCGGACACAGAGACAACGATGTAGTTAGTATGCCGGGCCACTGGACGTGTGTGCAGAGAGCAATACACTATAAACGTGAAGAAAATGGAGAGAACCTGACATCCGCATGGACTGATGACACATCGGATGCTATCAGGGAGAGTCTCAACTATTAAACTACTGATCTGGACGATAAAACTAGAATATGGTCCGCGGGTCGTACCACTACATGTTCGCCATGTTTGTTTACAACTGAATAAGCAGGAGGGAGGGGGACAGATGTGCATGCGCAGTAACAGGCTCTGTAGCCTCCTGGCAGTCTCCGCAGTAGGGATTTTCGCTGTGAAAAAATCTTTCCACCTTGGGAGCCGGATTAAAAACTTTGCGGATACAGTGCATCCGCAAACTGGTGCCGTGTAAACGGACCCCTCAAAAGTGAAGAAAGTTTGGCGGATACACTCGAATTCGTTGTCGTGTAAACTAGGATATAGGAGCAGTGGGCTGCCATGGTGTCATGTCCCGGGAGCTGATGGGGGTCTCACTCAGGCCCACATGACAACGTTCATTTCAAAAAAATTTGGCATTTACATGGCAAAGGCACAATAAAACTACCAAAAAGTATCGGTCAATAGATTGTACAACTAGAATAGCGACTGGGAGTCACACCACTCCAGAGGCCACCATGTTTGTTACTCGCACATGAGCAGAGTGCCACCTTGGGCCTGCTTCTCTAACCTCTCAACTGCCACTGCCCTAAAAACTAATGGAGGCGGCTGCCATGCAAGGCGTGCAGTCCACCCATTGGGAGCATTCTGGGGTTCAATGTCTTGCTCAAAGACACGTTGATGTGTGAGCTGGGGGAGATGTCGGTTCAAACCTTCAACCGTCTAACTGAGAGATGACCGCTTTAATGAACAGCCGCCCGATGGAAGAAGACAAGCTCATTTCTTTTAGTGAGAAAATTGTGTTTCAGTGGAGGAGGAGTCAGAACACCCAGGTTTGAATGGTACACGCATGTTATTGTTTTTTCTGGATTCTGCACCACAGACCTTGAAACACACATTGATAAAAAAAAAATGTACTGACAATGAGGAACATGAGATGCGAAGTGACTAAATTTAGAAAAAAAAATTCTTTTGAAGAAAATTATATTAATGCAACATCGTGTTCATGAATGTTGAAGGATCAGTGAAGCACATAACTTTTCAAATGTGTTATCTTAGAAAGTTTAATGCGTCGCTTCATCATGTGTTGAGCAGGAGATATTCTTTTGATTGTTTTTGCTGAATCAAAACAACAATCTGACTTTCCCAGTAATGCCAAGCAGACAGAGGATTTGAGAAGAAGCGTAAAAATGGAGATAAAGTGCCGGTTTTTGCAGATGAACCTCCACAGTTTGGCAGGGTGGTCTGATGGGCGGACAGGAACCTGGCCCAGGGGCTGAAGTGATGAATGCTATTCTGCTGCCGCGGCTTGTCCTTTAATGTGTGAAGCACACGCCAAGATTGTTAAAACCTACAAGAGCAAGACAATGGGCACATTAACGACTCCTCCCGCTGACACACAGAGATTGTGTCGCGTTGGGAAACCGAGAGGAGTTTGAAGAGAAGGACTGGGGACATCAGGATGGATTGCAGGCAGGCTCTGATTAGCATTTCATCTTCAGAAATCCCAGAAACTGTGCAAGAACAAAAGCGAGCGTATGTCCACATTCATTCTGCCGTTTGGGTGGAAAGTGTTTCCACTAAGACGATGAATGAAACAGGTTGTTGTGTCTCAATGGATTTGAAGGAGATCTTTACTGTTGGGAAGTAAATTTGAGTAGACATTTTAAATAGGCAGGATATATCATACAATACCAATAACATCTATACTGAAGTGACAGACGCCATCATCCATCTTTCACAACACTTTCTCCAGGTCAGTGTTGCAGGGAAAAGGAACCAAACTCAAACCAAAACAGCAAACGATCAGGAAAAGACAAACAATCAATTCAGAAAGACGACTAACTACAGACATTCTCATTTATACCTCCAGGCAGCTCTGAGTCTCCAATTAGCCTCAAGTACATGTTTTGGGCTCTGAGAGGAAACTAGGACACCATACATGCACAGGAAGAACATGCAAACTCCACACAGAAAAGCCTGGCCCGACTCAAAACCATGGCCCCAATGAGGTGAGAGGACCGACCACTACACCACAGTGCAGCAAAACTCCATCAATGAAAACATATGGGACAGTTGTGATTTTGATATTATTATCACAGGACGATCATATCCTGAAGTTCTAATGCGTTGTTAGGTTTAAATGACTTGATGATGTGAACCACATTGACACAATCAGTAAACCTTTTTATTTTATGTGTCTCTCTTTTGTCAAACAATAAGAGTTCACTGGAAGGGAAGCTAATCTTAATTAGACGGCAACAGACGGATGCTAAGGGGGAGCTGGAGACAGCAGCACCACAACTGACGCTCCCATGAAATGTGATGAAATTACAAACGTGGTTATATTTGTGAGTGGTCAATGTTTAGTTTAGGTTTCAACAATCCATCCATTTCCTTTATCTGACTTTTATGTTGTTCGTGCTGCGGTCACAGGGCTTCATGTTTCCATTTTACAGCCAGTTATCCAGTTTACCAGTCAACCAGCAGGTCAGAGCATCAAGGGAATAGTCCTGTAGGCAGGAGGGAGAACTGTCAAGCCACAGGATGGAAAACTGACGCTGACTTTGCTCAAAACAGTGAAAGGTTTCCTGTCAATAACCAATACATGTACGGCATACTGGTAATTATACATATTGTCATCACTACTGGTTGTACTATGTACCACACATTGTGGTCACTGTACAACTTTTCTTTTTCTTTTTTGTGATACCACAACTAAAAACAAAACATATGGTTGGTTTTTTAGGAGATAATAACCACAGCAGCAGCACCCTGGAGGTGCCTGAAGAAGGAACCCTGCGAGTCCTGTGAACTGGAACTCATTAGTGGAGCTCATGGTTTGTCTCCTTTTTGGAGGATACACACTCCTTGTAACCAGGAGCCCTTCACACATCCTGCCACTCTTCAGATACTTTCACCCAATCTTCTGTCCACAAATGTCATGGCTTTCTGAAATGGTTTACCCCTTCCAATTTCTCTTCCATCCAATGAGATGACCATGACATACAGCTCATCAGCAATCATCTGGAATAACCTTTTTCTATTGATTATTAAAATGATACTGAAAAGATTCATAAGAGCAACAGTAGTGAAACTTAACCAAGCTACTTTGTTAGGTTGATGAAAACATGTTGGTTGGTTTAAAATGATCATTTAAAAGTTACGGGAAAGCGTTGACCTCTTCACTGGACTTGAACTCAGGTTTGTTAATAATAATATACTCTATCAATCTTCGACACCATTCTTCCCAAATGTGGATTATTTTGTTCCTTTGAGCAGACATGTGACATGATGTGACCCTTCCTTTCTTCTCTTATGATTAATTCCACCATGTGAGGTTGTAATATGTTATTACATGTTTACATAGGTCACCGATATGTGACCTGGGAAATGAGCAGCTCTGAGCTAATCAGTAACTAGTGGGTGAGGTGATTAATAAATCCAAACATAGAGAATGAAATAGCCTGAAAGAGTGATCAGTTCTGCCATGTAGGTTGTTGCTGGCTTACCTGGCGGCAGCATTACTCTAACATAGACTTATTTCAACAATTCGAAGGTCAAACTCAGCCTTCAGCAGCTGCTACTAATTTCAGTATTAACTCTTAACTGAAATGCATTGCTAGAATGTTGAACGAGAAAGACATCGCTGCCATTTCAACTGCTCTGTTGCTGGTTTCCAAATTCAACACAGAACTGAGGGTTAAATTTATCTACAACAACAATATTCCTGCGACTCTCCCAGCCGCTCTTCTGCTTCTTCTTCTCTGTCTGTGCGATACATTTCACACTTGAGGCAAAGATGGCATCAACCCTGAATTTGGAAAGAATCCAACTGTCAGAGACATGCCTGCAGGTCAATCTGTACGTCTTGCCGCTTGTGGAACGTTATGCTTTATTGTGTATGGGACCCTGAAATGATGGTAGACAGACAGCAGCTAGGTGCTGATTGCACTAGCGCTGATGCTAAGGCTAGATGCTATTGCTAAATTTGAAAGGGACGAGTATAAACATTGAACCCCATGTGATTTACAAATTACCCTATAGCTAATTTTATAGCTCCAGGGTGCGTTGCTCTGTGGTGTGAATGTTTATAGATAGCCCCACAATTGTTTTTATTTTTTGGGTGTGAGCATAGAACTGCTATCACACACAGCGTGACAGAGTCTGTGATTGACAGCTCCTGCGGCCAATCAACATCCGCCTCACATCCGTACTCGTCAAAATCTCACATTCACTCTCAAGAGAGAAAGTTGTGGTATGAGAAAGGGTTTTTTCCTAATAAATTCGAAGAATTCATTAAAAGATCATTTAAGGGGGACAGAATATGTGAGAATACTTTGTGATGACTCCTTTAAGAGCATCTTCCCCCTTTTTGTTGATGTTAGGTGACAGAGAACTGCCAGTGTGAATGTGACTGTCTGTGATTGTAATTCTGGCTACATTTGCCTTTTAATGAACGGCAAACTGTCCATAAGCTGCCTTCATGACCGAATCAGAACGTCTCTCGCTCTGCACGTGTTTTTAGCTGTTTCCAGTCTGCAGAGGTCAGAATCAACCAGAACTGGTCCAAGGAAACGACCCGGAAAGGTGGAAGCACATGGTCATGTGACTGCTCCACCTCACAGTTTCCATCTGCTGCTGACAATTTGGTCAGAGAAACACCAACACCCCTTCAGAGATGTCGTTCATTAGCCCACAGGTCACGGCGGAGTGAGCAGGTGGCGAGACTGTTATGACTGATCATCGTATAATGGCTGAGGCTTCCAGTGAGCACAAGTGTTGGTTAGACGCTTGAGGAATGATTGAGTTTTTCCTTGGTTTCATTTATACTGCTGGCTGTTTGCTCCTTCGCGATCATCAGCTCCTTTACTTGCTTTCATGTCTCCCATCTCTGCTCCCTTCTTCTTCATTCTTCCTCAATCTCATCAGTCTTCGTAATGCCTTCCCACTGCCTGCTTTACATTGACCTGCTCCTTAAACTGCACGACAGAGGAGCCAATACTTCATTCACGTTTGGCTCGCTTCTCTGCTGCTCTTAAGAAAACTCATTTGGGCTTGTTAGGAGACGAGTCTGCCAAGAGATCTCAGGACTGGGGGAAGGAAGATGAGAGTAAATGTTTTGGTGCAACAACCACGGGCTTCTGTTTACTTTGAAATAACAGTTCTGGTCTGTTTGTCTTTTCTTTAGCCGGTACTGCCTGTAATGATGTGTACATTAAAGCATAGCTTGTACATCATCAGTTAGTAGTTTGTGTGAAGTCATGAGAGGAACTGGCACTGCAAGAAGCTGTATTACAGAGATAGTGTTGACACTCTGTACTTAATAGGAATTCTTCACAAGAAAATACAGAAAGGTTATTATTGGGGTCAAAATCTGGAGCAGAAACATATCTTTTTTTAATGACCTTGTTTGTCTTTGTCAAAGGTTGAAAACAAAGCAAATCCTTGATGAAAACGTGGACGATTCCTTCTACCTTATCAGATATTTCATTTGGCACGGTAAGTGTCTTTAAGCTCTTCATTTTGGAGATTTGCTGAATGAAGTAGAAGTGTGTGTGTGTGTGTGTGTGTGTGTGTGTGTGTGTGTGTGTGTGTGTGTGTGTGTGTGTGTGTGTGTGTGTGTGTGTGTGTGTGTGTGTGTGTGTGTGTGTGTGTGTGTGTGTGTTCAGTCTATAGAGCATTATTAGGATGTACACTGCAGTATCCATGCATCACTATGCGGGTGGTAAGTTGTTAATGTGCTGATGAACAATGGAGGCTGTGCAGTGAAATGAAAGTTGGCCAGCCTGTAATGATGCAGTGCATGATGAATGGCTCTGCACTACTCTTTAATTCTTCACATTTATTTTATGATTATGGACTTTTTTTTTCTATTAGCAATGCTTCATGGTCATTGGTCCAACATGTCTGCTACACCCAGATCATCAACGTCCATTATCTTTATTACAGTGAAGAACACTGTGGTGTGGTTGTACAATGCTGGTCATTATAGCCTCAATGCTTCATTTACAATCAGTCAGTGAGTAACTCTGACACTTTAGGTGTTTTCCCTTTAATCTTCACAGAGGAACTCAAGGTGAAAAGTTTTGATGCAGAAAATCATGAAATGATCCCTGATGAGTTTGTTTTGTTTAATATTAGTTTCAACTTTAAAAAGCTAATGTTGCATCATTGATCCATTACAGCTCTGTTTGGCATGTTGTTTGTTTGTCTTTGCTGATGGCTGATGAGTGACAATGCTGAAGCAAGGCTTTGCCCCTGAAACCTTATTCAGCAGTTCCTGTAAACAGGACAATCTGATCGCAGACCAGTCAACCAGTCAGACTGGATATGTTGAGAAGGCTAAAAAGAAAGTGCATATAACCAATCTTTTGACTCCCTGTTGCTTGAAAATCATGTATTTCGTGAACTTTAGTTTTCCTTTGCTCTCTGAACATAATGTGACGTGGAATCCACAATAAGTGACCAAATATCCAGGCAAGCAGACACATGCACAACTTAACAAGTCATTCCGCTCTGCTTAGAGCAGGCAAGGTGAATTCTGCTGCCACGTTTTGGTGTGAATGAGCCTTAACTCTCGGACAAATTGTGTTTTTGTTTTCAGCATAAATTTGGAATGAAGTGATTGGTGGTTTGTGTCGGAGTATTGTCTGAACAAACCGCCACCTGCTGCTGACTAATTACTGGGAACACATTTTTATAGATGTTTACAAAGCAGAGCAGCTGAAGTTAAAGAGGCGCTGTAATGGACGGCTCCGTCGGTGCTGATTTAAACATTTTCATCCTGCCAGAGGTGGGGTCATCATATAAAAGGCAAACAGCTCCGCCGTGCACGTCTCCTTATAGTCTCAATAAACACAAACACAATTAAACAAAGTGAAAGCCCAATAAATGGAATAAATGCAAATTAGTTTATGCCGGCCCGGTATGTAGGCTATGGGATTTTATACTCGATAAACATACATTTTAATTACAATATGAAAACGCTTTGTGAATGTGGTTATTTTTTTTTTCTTTTTTATATAGGCTGTCAGGTATAATTCCATCCAAAAGAAGACCTGCTCAAAAGTGTGCGAGTGTCCGTGTAAAAACAAAAAGCATCATTTTGAAACTTAACTATATTCCACCCACACAGCATGGAGCTGGTGTTTGTGAAGTATTGTACCAGCTTCAATGTATTCAAAAACATAAATTCTGAAATACTATGAAACTTTAAGGGCTTAATTTCAATGAATTAATAAAAGAAATAATATATATAGATATTTTTTTTACAGGATAGATGTTTGAAAAGACCTGTAGTCCAATACAACAAACACTAAAGTCTGTTTGACAGGCTGCTTTTTTGTGTGGTTATCATCCACAGTAAATACTTGCGATACAGACATTCTCATTCCTTTGCTGATTCAGCTGTCTGTCACTGAAGAGGAGGAACATCCTGAACAGCAACATCACTGGCGTCCACCAGGGCAGCTGAAACTCCCTCGAGAAGAACCAGTCCATCACGTCAGGCCCTTGTCAGGAGAGGTCACAGCCTCTGCTATCTCACAACTTTCATTCTTCACAATAGTCTTTTCTGACTGACAGGGAACTTTTCTCTCTTTTCAATTCTCTTTCTTTCTCTTCTTTTTACTTCTGTATTGTCTTACCATTAATTTTTACATTGTAATGACAATTGTGACAATTTATTAATACTGTTGAAGAATAAATATATACATTTAGTCCAACAGGATCAACCAGTAGGCATCTGGGATGGATGGATGGATGGATGGATGGATGGATGGATGGATGGATGGATGGATGGATGGATGGATGGATGGATGGATGGATGGATGGACCTGCTCGATAATCCAATGTTACCCCATTTAGAAATTTAAAATGTTTTCTGTCTCACAGACCAGACGTCAGTGACTAACCCGCGCTGTGCTGCATTACTACATTATTGTTAAAAAGTGATTTGCATTATTTAAGTATATCTTTTTCAGTTTAATCTCTAACGGTGACACCACATCAAATCATGTACTGTTGCGTGCTGAGCGTGTTACTTCTTACCTGTTTGTAGGAGACGTAGATGGGTCTGCTGAAGATGATCCACTCCACCACCTTGCTGCAGGGCGGAGTGGTGAGGGAGCCGGTGTAACGGTAGTAACTTCCCAGTGAGGATGGCAGCAGGTCCTTCAGCACAAACGGTTCCAGGAAAGTCTCTTTTTCTGTAGAACAGAGAGCCGGGCAAAATGTTCCGATCAATATGACATGATCCGCACAACGTTTGCTCATTCCTCTGCAAATTACGACCAGCAGGCCATCTGGAGCTCATCCAAATGCTACTGTTTCACAGCCTTTAGGTTCACTCTATTGATTTCATTTGCATTGTGCTTGCCTCATTTACTGTCCCTTTTCCTGACAGACACAACTGCACTTAATTCAACAGAGTTTCTTTTAAATGAAGTATTTACAGTGCAGCTTTTCTACAGCGGCAAACAGACTCGACTAAATGTTATCTCATGCATTCAGCAAATCAAATGAACTGTGTCTTAGTATCTTCTCAAAGTGAACTCTCAGTGCAATAAACACTAACTTTGACATGTTAGAACACTTTTTAAGTGTTGGGAAAATGTTCTCTGGTTGAGCACAGAAATAATTCAGACATCTGAACCACCAGCAGGAGTCTGGGTTAACTGTGCACATGGATGTCAGCCATCAGACATGGAATCTGAGGGAATTGAAATGTACAGAAATTAAATCGGCTTCTGAATACGCTGGATGAAAGTTATGAATGGGAAAATGGCACAAGTGAAAATAACTGTTGTTCTTTCGTGTCAAACTTTCAAATATTGACTTTCGTAAAGCACAAAAACCTCTAAGTGTCACATTCACCCATTCACAGCCACATTGACTGGAAGCCACTGGAAGCCAGTTGAGCCTGGTTTCCACTGCTCGTCAAAGCGTACCCAGACCCAACTCGGTTGCGTAGTTCCACCACAGACAGCATGGGTAAAGTCTAGCTGGGGTTGTGAACGCTGGCGTGACGACGCAGGTATGTGACATGGGTGGCTGGGGCTCGATTGGTAGAGCAGTGGTCTTCTATTCCGAGGGTTGCAGGTTAGATTCCCATCTCCTGTCTACATGTTGAAATGTCCTTGAGCAAGACACTGAACCCCAAACTGTTCACACAGTTGAAAAGCACTATATAAAAAAAATCTATTTACCATTTACCATCATTATGCGACAGTAAACGTGGGACCAGGGCGGGACTGCTCAGGCGTCAGACCAAGATGAGGTTCAGTGTTTCGCACCAACATTTAAATAAAACAACAGGAGGGTTTATGTTGCGATAAGTTATTGAAACACTGCAGGCTTGTCGAGACTGACGATCATCACTGACCAATCAGCAGACGGCTGCTTTGTTGCTCAGCCTATGTAATCATACTGATGTGCAAGGTACCTCAATGGAGGGGTTACGTAAAATGGTAACGGTTGGGTATGGTACTTTTGGCACTATTCACAACGTGGAAACACACTCTTACCGTACAGTACCGGCACATACTGCGCAGTGGAAACGAGGCTTTAGACACATGGACGGGGGATTCTGCTTATCGTACTTGCTGAAACTGAAAGGTTTCTCCTGACCAGGCGAACTGTAGCACTACCAGAAAACTGGACTTTACATCTGTGAAAGTTTCTTTGCTTTGGAGTTCAGCTGTGGGGAGTTGGAGCATGTTCACTGGGTAGTGTCTTAATCTGAAACATGTCATCACTCATCTCCCTCACAAATCTTAATCACAATAATAAAAACAGATTATTAGACAAGGAGAAGAAGAAGAGGGGAGGAAAAGAAAGGTTGGAAGAGGAGGGTCAAGAGATGAGAGAGAGAGAGAGAGAGGGAGAGAGAGAGAGAGAGAGAGAGAGAGAGATGATGATGATGAGAGGAAGAGTAAAAGCAGCAGGGTGGAGGGAAATGGGAGGTGAAGGAGTTTGTTTGGGACACTTGCTGCATGGATCGTCACTTGGCGGCGAAGGGTATGGGCCTGGAAGAACAGCAGACCTTCCCTTTCTCTTCCCACCTTTTTCCTCCTCCTCCTCCTCCTCGTCCTCCTCCCCTTCATTCTCTACCTTCTCCCTCCTTCCCTCCTGCTGACAAGTCCCGTCTCCTGCTGCCTCCCAACGCTGAGTTCAGAAATGTATTTTCAGCTTCGTCAAATCCGTGCGACAGAGCGAGCGAGCCGAGGAAGGAGGAAGGCTCAGAGACTGGAGGATGAGAAGTGGGGGGGTGCTGATAGCGATGGGGAGGCGCGGGCTAACGGGGGAGGGGGGTGTACTTGGGGAATGGAGGATGACGGAATAGGCCTTCGCCAAGATTTATGCGTTTGAATTAGTGCCTTCGAGAGGCGAACAGACGCCCGGCGCGTCTCGCCTGAAATGAGAAGCTCGGAGAAAAGGTTGAAACACGGGAGAGACAACCTTCATTCACACAGGCACAACTTGTGAAAAGAAAAAGTAGAAAGCTCCGCTCGGGGGTCTGTTTCCCCCCCGACCGCCGGCGGCTGCTGCCTGGCAAAGTCTGACATTAGCGGGAGCAGCGTGAGGTTGTGATCACACAGCAAGTGTTTTAAGCTGTGAGCCTCCTGCGAGGCGTCAGAACAGCTGTCCACTCATCTAATCGTCCATTAGCATCGGCGCTCCCTCACTCCTTAATATTTAACATGACACACAGCGAGCACAAAGTCACTTATTGGAAGGCATTCAAGGACTGTCGAGTGTGTGTGTGTCTGTGTGTGGTAGTGGGGGGGGGGGGGGGGGGGGGGGGGGGGGTTAGCTCATCCTAGAGTGAGACCATGATGAACAACTGAGGTTCATACGACATTGTTCCAATTGACAACGACTCTTTTTTGCGTTTACGTGCCGAAGCAGTCACTGAAACTAGGACGTTGGCATGTCAGGCCATGAGGTGGCACTGTTGCTTGTTTTTGTAATGAAACCTTGCAAACTGTACATCTGTGCAGAGAACAATACGCCGGTATGGAAAAGTGACGTTTGCAGGACTCCGAGCGCTGCTGTTGTGAAAACGAATTTCACCCTGAGCGGAGGTTTTGCGGTTACGTTGGTTTTTGTTGTGTAAACGGAGCCTTCGAGCGAGACCGAATGCAGCAGTAGATACTAGCCTATTGCGAGCAGAGTAGCTTTAGCATCCAAACCAATGGTAAAACGCTTCATTCCTGTAGATGCTTTAAAGACATTTCACTGTATTTTTTAAAGGTTGCACTGTTTATGTTCTGAACTTGGTCAAGTTATCTAAACATACATTATACCACTGTGCATTAACACAATTTTTATTAATTTATCTTTTTTACTTTTTTCTCTTTTTATGGTGTTTCTTTTATTTCTTTTTACTCTATTCACATCTCTTTTTTTCTCTTTCCCCCCTTAATTAAATCAATTTAAAAAGTTTTGTATTTTGAAGTTCGGGGATTTATTTTATAGTTATTTTCTGGCCAAGCTGAATTATGTTAATTTTGTCATTGTTAAACATTGTTTTAGTTTCCATTTATTATGTCTTATTCTTTTCTGAACTATAACTCTATTTACTGACCTGAACCACTGAAGATCTAGACTGTAAATTAAAATGACTGTGCCACTCCTGTGTTAACCACTGGGATTAATAATGAACGGATACAGACAAAAGTAGGTAATTATACTTTATTTAGATCTAGATAAGTAAAGTAAATAAGGCTGAGCAAATACTAGGGTTATACTGAGAGATTTTCATTCGACTGCACGAGGCTGTGGTCGCCTTGGCGGAGTTCGCCTGCACTCAGTGAACCTGAAGCTTCTCCAGTTGAACCTGAAAAAGCTCCTATCAGCGAGCTGCATATCTACAAATGTCACCGTCAGCACACAGCCACTCGGAGGGAGACCGCCATAAAACAACCTGTAACTTAGCAATCTGTTCGACACCTGCAAAAACTGCTGCTACTCGCCCTTTTAGTTGTTCCAACAACGTAATGTTTCACTTCCACCTGCCACTTAAAGTGCACGTCCAACAATATTAAACCCGACCACTGTATGTGTTTTATAGGGAACAGCTTGTGAATCGCATTACAGACTTGCCGCCTCCCTCGTAAGGTTTTAAACGTTTTCCTTAAATATCTTGAGATCAGAACATTGTTTACTGATGATTAAACACTTTTATGATGATTAAAGCTACATGAGACAATCTTCAAGGGTTCATTGGAAAATCTACAAGAGATTAATGGAAATAAACTAAAACACAAAGCCAATAAGAAAAGCGTGTTGTGAGCGAGCGCTTTCAACAGAAAACTGCTTCATATGGAGGAAACCGTTTTGTGATACCACACATCCTGTGTTCTGAGATATTTTCTGTATAAACTAGTTGGCTTTGACGTGACACAATCTCCCAGACAGAGCAAGTTAACGGACACACACACACACACACACACACACACACACACACACACACACACACACACACACACACACACACACACACACACACACACACACACACACACACACACACGCACACACGCAAGCTGGATAAAGAGACCTGCACTGGATGCAGGATTTGTAGACTCGTTTGGTGTTGATAATTTCATTTCTTCTGAGGAAGTGAATTTATTTAGTGAGAAACTTAGTAAAGAGTTGAGTTATGTTCTGGATGCCCCTGCCATAACTTTAATGTGTCATTTTAATATGTTTAGAAATGCACCAAATTTGGCACAAATATCAAGCCAAGTGAAAATGTACATGTTTCGTTGGTTTCATTGATGGATGGGGCAGAAGAGCTCCACAGCACCACCTAGATATGTTAAATATTTCATTAAAATCAGTGGCTTGACCGAGGAAGATGAAATTTGGGAGGGATGTAGAGCATTCCAACATGAGTAGATATACAATGGGGACAGTTTTTATGAGATCAACAGGAAAGCCTCTATTTTGAGTTGAATTTTCAAAATAAGGTAAAAAGGTCACGCATGGCATTGGAATTTAACTAATTACTCTGTATTTCTTCCAATCCAGTTGAAAATTGGTGTAGGTCATTGAAAGGCATTGATTATGATTTAAATTGGGCTCTTGTTGCCACGTTTCCCTTAATCCTGATGTTGTTTCTGTTTCCTCACAGAGGCTGGAGGGTTCAAGCTGGAGTCATCCACTGGCCAAGTCGTATTTGAACATGTTGATAACGTGGTTGAGCCGTTAAGAGCTGGCATGCAGGCCAGCATGTACAGTCTGTATGTGACTGTGTTTAGTCTATTTCAGGGGGAAATAGAAAGATGACATGAGCAAACATTGCTGATAACTTTGCGTTCATCCTTAAGAGGCTTAAGTGCACGGCAGTTAAACCTGTTTCCAAAGCTCCTGTAATATAACGGAGAGGAAATTGAATTGGCAGAGAGCTGAAGAAGAACAGATTGGGTTTTTTTTTTTTTCTTTTTCAGACAAATACAGATGCTTCCAGTAAAGAGTCAACTTGAGGGTTTGCTTTTACCCTCCGAAAATGAACATCATTTAACATGTCTGCTCACATGATGACTTCTCTCTTCGCACACTTTTATTAGATCCATTTTTAAAACTTGCTCCTGCTCACAATTTGACAGCTCAGAGATGGAGGAAAGTAACCCCGAGGTTACCAGCAGGGCGGCAGACAGACTGAAAGTCTCAAACCAGCTTCAGTTTCAACAGGAATGTATAAGAATCGTGATTAAAGGTGAAGCTATGTTCAGCGAGGAGGAGTTTGTGCTTTATTAACGTGAAAGAAATAAAGATATGAGTTCTCTTCATGTGTCTCTTTTTTATTTCACCTAATATTAATAATCACTGTTCATTTAATTTTCTTTAATTCATTTGTCTTTTCCTCATCATCAATTGTTTTGTGTAATTGTCAGCACATCAATCACCTGTAAGACACTTTGAATTGTATTAACAGGCAGTAAATCTGCTTTCTTAAAGAAATAATCCTGAAAAGGTTTCATGCTTTTTTACCAACATGATGTTTATCCACTTTTTGAGAAGAAATCTTGACCAATTAAATACATGTAAGGTACCATATGCAAATAAACATTTCATTAAAACAAATGCAAATGTAATTTAGGTGAATAAAAGACACATTTTAAAAGGCAAAATGAGCTTTAGTGTAAGATTAGAGGATTTATGAGAAAGTTTATTTTTTTTCTTCTCAACAGGGGTTCACAATCATAAAATATTAAAAAGCCATCAGGACGTCTGATATTCACCAACAACTTGGCAGCAACAAAGTGTTTATAGTCCAGTCAATACCTCTGGGGTAATATCATCTTTCTTTACAATACACTGAACACACACACACACACACACACACACACACACACACACACACACACACACACACACACACACACACACACACACACACACACACACACACACACACACACACACACACACACACCTTTTTTCTGCACAAGACATCCTCATACAGAAACAAGCACAATCTGTTGCCAACAGTTGGACGATAACACCTTCTAAATAAAAATGGTGTGAAAACTGTTATTGAAGCAACTTGCAGGATTCTCTCCATATACAGCAACTTTTTTTGGAAACTATTACACTGAATATGGTTGATATTGTACGGCAGCCTAAAAACCAGCTCGGGTGTCATAGTGAATTAGATGTTTGTTTGGCCTGTGGGTTATGATGAGCACATTAAACATGCACGATGAAAGAGTGTCGACACGGCGTAGTTAGAAGTGCCGTTTCCTTGATTCCCGAACTGCTGAACGCTGCTGCTTTGTGAGGAAAGTGGGTCTCCAAGAAGTCGTACAGGGACGCAGGTCTTTTTTTTTCTCAAAGCGGAGATATTCTAGCACTAAATCCTGAAGTGTTTGAGGGCAGTTTAACGAATAAAAGAACCAGGGACTCATTTATCTGCGCTGCAGTTAGATTGCTTCATTTGCACATGAAATGAGGTGCCATTTTATGCCTGGATGAGAACTTAGTATTTCGCAGTGATAAGTGGATTTTTACTACAAAACACTGAGCTTGTGACTCCCTCTCCAGTCTTATCAACAGATGGGGAATGTTGGGATTTATTGTGTGAATTTATTTGAGTTTTAATGCAGGTTTTTATTGTGTGTTTCTGTTGTAAAACACTGGATGATAATGTTTGTATTAATTTGAGTGGTTTATGGTCATGAACGTCATTACTCACAGCATGAGCAACGGCAGAATGAGTTCTTCTATTTCTGTGGATGGTAAAACCTGTAAATGAGGAAGCAGCTTTTGATGTACAGAACTTGTCTCATCATGTGAGGTGAAGTCTAGTTCAGGAAGTTTCTCCAACACCTGAATCACTAGATCAGATTCCGAGAAGTTGTTTGCTTCCAGAAATGTCTCTCTGACACCTCCTGTCCAGACGTGACCTCACACTTTGATCTGACCTACATACACAATAGAGAGATGGCAAATGGATGGTCTGCAATCTTCCCGCAAAATCTAGGCCACATGTAAGGTACTACACCCTTCATGTCAACCACCAATCTGCAAAACAACCCAGAACAAGCTCAAAGTGCATTATTATTTCTCTAACCTAGATCCAGCCTGTGCACTATGAGGATAAAATGGCAGTTTGACTGTCCTCGTCTGTTTACCTGACCGGCAATGCTTACAGATCACAAGAGACATCATGATGCAAACGGACTGAACAATTCAGAACATGCAGACATCTGGGTCACAGTGAACGGCTCCTGGCTCCTCATCTGGGTCGTATCGCTTACACTTACATACATGAATGAGGACAAAGCTGACAGGCACAGTGTTGCAACTCACATGGACAAGAAGACATGGTGCTCAAACCACCAACCCTGCAACAGGTCCAGTGCCTGATCCACGTTCAAATGATGGTATGGGCATCATGCAGAGAAGCGGTTTGGACTTGTTTTGGCCTGGAGCCGCCCACATTACCTTTTCAGAGAGGGTGTAGGCCACGTTCTGATCTCAAATTTTCCACAGAATTACAGTAAAGCCAAACATTGGCAGACAGTCTTTCACCAAAATACAAAAACTATTCCAAACAAAAGCAAAAGCCATTTTTGTAGGTTTTTATTCTAAAAAAGCCTGCCTATTGTTCACTTTGAGATTTTCAGAACCCCTGAGCATGCTAAGACTTCCGCTCCTCAGCATTATCTCCAGTGCCATGTAAGACAAAGCACTGATACAGAACATCTTCTTGGGTTTGCACTCAGGTCTCAGGGGTGCAGAAAGAGGAGCCCTCCAAGCAGATCAAACCAAACCAATGCTCCCTCGGCACGAGTTTGGTAGTTGAATCTCAGAATTCTCATTTTCTGTCAGATTATAAAACAGTCTATAAGTACTCTTGTGAGAATTACAGTGTTCTACTCTGAACCATTTGGGAAGTGATCCGGGAAGGCAAGCCCCGAGTGGCCCAACCAGGCGTGACCCACACTGGGTGTGACCCGCGCTGGGTGTGACCCGCGCTGGGTGTGGCACGCGCTGGGTGTGACCCGCGCTGGGTGTGACCCGCGCTGGGTGTGACCCGCGCTGGGTGTGGCACACACTGGGTGTGACCCGCGCTGGGTGTGAGCCGCGCTGGGTGTGAGCCGCGCTGGGTGTGACACACTCCGTGGACAGTGGCAGGTGAGGAGTTGGACTGGGGTGGTACACCCGTCAAGCGGTAACACAGGCCTGCTCAGGCGAGTTCAGGGAGAACGGAGAAAAGGGCAAAAGTTTCTTGATCTTGAGTTTCAGTATGAAAACAAACTGTGAAAGTGGGCCTCACGATCCCCCTGACTTTCTGGGATTTAAGCAGGAGGTGTCAGAAAAGTAAAGTACAGGGACAACTGGCGGCCAAGCGTTCATAGTGACGTCGCTTTTTGGTCCTTCAGTGTCGGCTCTTCTGATCCTTGTGAAGCGTTGGAGTGACGCTCCTACTCTAACAAGGAACGTGATCTGGGTTCATACCATCATCAGATATTGTGAGTTGTTCTTAAAATGATATTTTTGAAGCGTATTTGAGTTTTGAATTCATCTTTATGACACCATGAATCTCATAAGAAAAACATTTTTTGATGAAGATATTCATAGTTTTTCTTTCTTTTTTTGAGGATTTCTTCAGAGAAAAGAAACGGAAATAATCCTGGAGGCTGACGACACTTTCTTACTTCACATTTCTCCTGCTACCCTCCTTGAATCGGTAGTTTTTGTTGGTGGCTGAGTATTTTAGCACCCACTGGCTCCTTAAACCCATGAAGAGATGAATGTGTTAATTTCCCAAATTCCCAATTCTTGCGAAATGATTTACAGTACAACTCGTGAAAACTCTTTCTTTTTTACTCAAATTTTTTTTACTACGTACTCAAATATCCGCATCCAGAAGTGTAACGTTTAGTTTTCCCAAACAAAATCAGTGCTGTCAAACAGAAACTAAAGTTAACATCACATTGGCCACGAGGGGCAGTGTCCTAACTTCTCCACAACAATTTCACCAGAAGAAGAAATCAATGCAACAGCAAGTCACTTATGTACAAACACAGTCTGCCGACAAGCGGCCAGAAAACAATCAACCCTCCTGATGAATCCAGCGATCAGGTAGAAATCCAAACAGCGTCTCTGGAAGTTCATGCATGGTAATAAAAGGCAATACTGCTTTAAATCATCTTATTTTACAGCCCTTATCAGTTCTGTATGTCACGTACTGAAGTGAGAAGACTTTTCATTCTCATAAACAATCATAAAGAGTTTTCAGGCGATTTGTGCTGGAACTTTCTGAAGTCTTATCGCAGTCAGCAGCAGACAAATACTGGGCAAACAAACGCCTGTCTGTCCACCGACTTACACTTCTCACTCAATGTCTTGGCAGTCCGACTCAGAGAAGGGCATTATGGGTAATCACAAGTCGCGAAGGCTCCAAGTGAAGAAAACGAGCATTTTGGCCAAATATGAAGGATGCAACTTTAGTCAAGGCTGAACCTGAAAATGGAAATGGAGATATGAAGATAGCTGTCGTACTAAAGGAGGTAATGTCAGTGGAAATGTGGCTGAGTTCAGCTCAAATGTGTTGAAGTGAAGCAATATTCCAACCTGAAGCAGAGTCTGGTCGTTGATGTTGTTCAATGCACATAATCACTTTCTAATGGAGTATATAACTGATGCATGCTCCTAAAAAGCAACAGGACAAAGACTGCATAGCAGCTCTAAATCAATTAAATTCCAATACAACACAGTCACTTCAAGGCATTTTTATAGAGAAAACCCAACAATCCCACATGCTAAGCAGCAATTCATGTGTAAATAATATTAGTTTGGTGCCAATTGGAAAACAACAACCGAAGTTCCGCAGGGATGTGTGCTGAGCGCCCTCCTGTTCTCTCTCCTCATCCATGATAGTCTACCCATCCACAGGACTAAAACCATCATAAAGCTCCCAGATGACACGACACTTTTTGGTTTGATCACCGAAAACGACAAGACCGCATACAGAGAGGAGGAGGAAAATCTGACTGACCGGCGCTCCACCAACAATCTTTTTCTGAACAGCAAGAAGACAAAAGAGATTATGGTGGAATTTAAAAAGGGCAAAAGAGTGTACACAGTGACTGATTTGTTGGGAAACCATGTGCTATACTAGGGGTGCCCAATCCTGGTCCTCGAGGGCCCCTGTCATACATGTTTTAGTTCTCTCCCTGCTTCAGCATACCTGAATCTAATGATGATGTCATTAGCAAGGTTGTTAAAAAGCTCAATCAGGAGCCCTTCATTGCAATCAGGTGTGTTGCAACTGGGAGAAGTTGAGCCCTGCAGGACAGGGACCCTCGAGGACCAGGGTGGGGCACCCTTGTGCTATACTGTACTATCATGCTTATTTGATACTAAATGTTATTGCACTTTTCCTATAGGCATATATGTAGCTTAGTATTCATATTTAATGCCATTTTTTATTTTACTATTTTATTCTTTCTATTCTAACTCAGGGAGTAGCACCATGAATCAGTTGTGTTGTTGTCCACAGCTATGCGATGACATTACAGGTCTTGAATCTAAAAAACAAAACAAAACAATAAAAAGCTCATTTTTTTTATGTGTAACTCTTTCATTTTGACTACCTTTAAACTGAAGTGTCCCATTATCAATGAAATATAAGTACCTTACATTTTTTCCGATAGATTTTAGACGAGGCTACGTAATCGAGTTTTTGTGTGAAGGCATTGTCTTGTTTGTCTTTTTTTAAGATAAGAACTAAATACGCATGAAAAAGTGACTGAATAAAAGAAGTGAACCGTATGGCTTTTGTATTTCTAAGCTGTATGTATAAAGCCTGCTAAATTGCACGGTCCCACAAATAGACTGCGTTTTGGATTTGCTCGTGTTTTGCAGGTGATCAGCTCTGAACAATGACATGATGCTCAGACAGAAGTATTAAAACCAGGGATTTTTTTTTTGTGCATTTGGCCTGTTTAAAGTAGAACAATGTGCTGGAGTTTTTTAAAGAAGCGATGGGAGTAATTGCCACATGTCAGTGCAGCTGAACTGAACTCAAAGCAGTGAGGACAAAAGAAAAGACTCACGTTGCTGCGAATGATCCTGTGCGTGTGTGTGTGTGTGTGTGTGTGTGTGTGTGTGTGTGTGTGTGTGTGTGTGTGTGTGTGTGTGTGTGTGTGTGTGTGTGTCTGTGTGTTTTAATCTTCAGTACTAACAACTTTTTTGTTTGTTCTGAAGCTTTTTGTGGTTCCTCATCTGTTTGAGACGTTACAACGAGTCTGACGACTGTGATTTTCTGCTATTTTAACAGCACGCCATACAAAAGCGTCTCACAAAGGCTCCTTCTTACAGGCATTTAAACTGAAAGTATATGAGAATGAGCACATGTCCTTGAAAGATGTTTCATTGTGAGGAATAAGTCGGGACTTGAGTCAGAGAGAAATGTTCATTGTCCTTAACCTTCCACATTGAAATACTTAGAAATGAGCTTTGTATAAAAAGGCACAGTAATGCTCCTCCAATGCTTCGTTGCTTGTTTAGGATTTACTATTATTGCTTTTTTGACTAAAGACCACTGTTTGTTGTACTGCTTCATCTAACACATTGTCTGAATCACAAACATCCATTATATAATTGATGAAAACACCATGACGCCATGTGCAAACAAAAGTATTTAAATCAGAAATCTGAAGAAAATGTGATGTGAGATGATTTGTAAGGGAAAAAAAAAGAGAACACAATAAAGATTGAGACACACGATCTAGATGATAACGGCAACACAGACGTTTTCAGATGGTAGAAATCACATTGCGTGTTGAATATGAATCAATTAGCATTAACTCCCCCAAGTATTTTAAGTGATCTGGGAAAACATACGGTTTGTATAATTTCTTGTGTGTGTGTGTGTGCGTGTGTGTGTGTGTATGTGTGTGTGTGTGTGTGTGTGTGTGTGTGTGTGTGTGTGTGTGTGTGTGTGTGTGTGTGTGTGTGTGTGTGTGTGTGTGCGTGTGTTTGTGTGTCTCAAAGGTTCATATCTAGTATATGCGGAGCCGTTGGTCAGACTCTGCATCCTCAGTCGTTCAGACATTGAGTGTGACACAGCTGATAAAAATCAGGGTTTTATTGTTTATTAATAAGGGTTGTTTTCTTTCTCAAAGCATTTTAACAAACTGAATCACAGAATAATTCCTCCGTATTAATTTAGCAGCTTTTACAGCAGCAGCAGGAGAGGTGTTCGATAGCATCGCTCATCTGGTTCAGTGACGCTCGCTTGCAAAGTGACTGTAATTATACACGGAAAATAAAGAAAAAGGCAGTGCATACATAAAATGTTTGTGCCTTCAGCATAAAAAAAGGTCACAAAAAGTTCAATTTAGAGTAGATTCAATTCAAACTATAGTGGGAGATTCAAAGTTTTCCATTGAAGTGCGATACACTTTTGTTAAATTGAAGTCGTTCAGTACATGATTTATGTGCAGGTGTATTTGTGTGTTCTGCCACTCAGCTTCATCCATAGGAGACATTTGTCCAGGTTTTGGTAAAGGGATGAAGTAAACTAGTTGTTTATCGTTTCGGGAAGCGTTGTATCGCTGTTCCTTGTGCCGCAGACACATCATTCGACCACTTGTGTGTCTTAAATGACTTAAATCACCCAGAAACAACAAAAGTGTCTTCATCTCTAAAGCTTCTCTACGGAGCTCAGAATGTTTGTCCGAGTCCAGGCAGTTGGTAGTTGAAAGCTATTGGTTTGTTAGCGTTCCGGGGCAGGACTTAGCCAAAGGTCAATTGAAGACCTGAGTACAGAACAGAGGTCTGCAACCTGTGGCTCTGGAGCCACATGTGGCTGTTTGGCCCCTCTGTAGCGGCTCCCTGATGCTTTCACTAAATTTTCTCTAAATAAACATTTCATCTCATTTTTAGCCTATTTACACACCCAGTCATTTTCAAAAGGAATTATCTACAATACCATAAATAGGGAAAAATGCTAAAACAGCTGAAAAGAGACTAGAATTACGAAAAGAAAAAAAATTAAAGGTGTCATATTATCCAGCTTTTCAACACTTTCACAAAGTCTCATGGGTCAAAAAACCTTGTATTCAAAGTTTATTGCCCCAAATTCAGCTTTTCCTTAATTTTCCTCTATTTGAATATTGGATCATAGAAGCTAGACTGGCTCCGCCCACACATGCCCATCTTGAGAAGAGGAGGAAGTACCTCCTGTCGTAGTGCCATGTACCAGAGCAGAGCTGAATAATTGTGGGAGGGCCAAAGGGAGGGCCTACCTTGATTGGGATTGGCTAAACCCTAGATGACACTATATAGGGTTTGATTTCTGATTGGCTGGTTGGAGCAACACACTTTTTAAAAACTGAAAAAAGCCAGGGAGAAAGATGACAGACTTTCTTCACTTCTGGGCGCGGCATTCCAGGTATGGGGACGATTATTACCTTTGGAAAACCTTTACATAGTGAATTTTGCACAATATGACCCTTTTAATAACTAGGGAAAAACATGCACACCTGCATAAACAGAAACCAAAACAGTTAAAAAGCTCAAAAGCCAAAATTATTTTAAAAAAAAAGGGTACCAGAAGTAGGTGACACTGCTAAAATCGGGTCTAAAAACAGCAGGTGATGCAATAAAAAAATGTATACTTCCTTGTACTGTATTACTAAATTGACTCATCAGTAGGCAGCCACACAGGGCGGCGCTCGGGGGGAGCCGGTGGGGGCCGAGGGTCTTGCTCAGGACGACATGTGCGACATGTGCTGGTTGTAACCTGCTTAGAGTTTGGAATCAAACGGGAAAAGCTCTAGTCCCCAAATCCTTCATTTGGAAAAAAGGCATTTCCAACATGGAAAACCCAAATACCCAACCACTGTAATCACATGTGCTACATGTGTGAAAGCAGGATTGTTCTCATGTTGTAGGGACGGTGGTGATAATCCAGTGGTTCCTTGAGCTGAAGCTCCTGATCTCTGACAAGAGTAAAGCTGAACATCTGAAGTCGGTCACTCAGAGCTCGTGCAGTCTGAAGAAGCGTTCAGTAAAAGTTCCTGAGACAGCACAACACTGCATGTCGACAGATTTAGCAGGATTACCGCCTCAGAGTGTGTGTTTGGAGTGTGTCCAGCAGCAGAGTGTGTATAGGGTGGGGGTGGGGGTGGGGGGGCATTCTGGTGTGTTGCCATGGTTGAGGCTCTTCATATAGCGCTTGTGTTTGCGCTCCCCACTGCGTCGCTTCCTCTGCTAATCTGCTGGAGTTTCTGCTGTTCTCATGTCACCATCCTTCCCGCATCTCTGCCACAAATTACAACTCCATTAATTCACCCTCTCATTCCGTGTGCACCGTCTCACCGACTCAGCACGCTGCCACCCCGATGGGCAATTAATTTCTAACGCATGTAGCAGGCTAATAGCGAGATCCGTGAGCTTTGAGGTGCGGCGACGACCCGGCGGCTCCTCCAAAGGAATTCCAGGAAGAAATCCTGTTTTGATTTCCCTCTGTCAGCTGAAGCAGTACATCCACCACTTGTGGCCTGATGGGGGTTTAATCCCAAAGCTTTCTCTTTCACTTCTGATCTGATGAGGCTCCGCTGCACAGCGCTCACATCTTAGCACCTTCTTCATCCTCTGTTCATTTGAGAGCAGACACACCGACTCAGTTGTTCCTTTTTTAAGATTTTAGCTGCCGACTTAACCATGAAGGTAAACAGACGCACAAACTGTTTCTGATCTTAATAAATATCTTTATTTCATATAGTAATTTCATATTTTGTTTTTGTGCTATTTTTGAATTGCCTTTGGGCTGTTTTGCTATGAAAGCATAGTTTATTCCCCCTCATTTCCTGCAATGTTCCACCTGTTTCAGTGAACAGGTTTATTTCCCAGCTGCTAATCAATAAATCATAATAATAATGATGACGACAGTCAGGCCCTCAAGGGTTTGAATGTTTTACTGGTGAAGAAGAAAAACAAGAAGTTTCTAGAACTCACACGTCACTCATGTCAGCCAAATAAAGTGAAATGAACACAAAGAAGGGCATCCTCCTCCTCCTCTTCCTCCTCTTCTTGGTTTCCTCTTCCTCGTTGTCCTCCTCCTCTTGGTTTCCTCTTCCTCCTTCTACTCTTCCTTCTCCTCCTCCTCCCCCTACTCTTCCTCCTTCTCCTACTCTTGCTTGCCCTCCTACTCCTCTCCATACGCTTCCTCTTTCTCTTCCTCCTCCTCCTCCTCTGCCTCATGCTGCTCTTCCTCCTCCTCCCCTTTCTCCTCCTCTTCCTCCTATTGTTCCTCCTGCTCCTCGTCCCCCTCTTAGTTTCTTCTTCCTATCATTAGCAGCCTTTGCTTCATCGTCTGAAGCCGTCTACAGTATCAGGCTGGCCACTCTTTCATGACTCCTCTATGTAAACCAGCTTCCTCTTAGCGGACTGATTTCACAGGGATGGTGCCGCTCGCCGGCCAGCTAGTCAGAGGCCATTTGTTCCAGCGATGTTTCATGGAAAATTCAACAAGGCATGAGGTACAAAGACAGAGGAGTCAGACCTGCCTTGTGTGTCCGCGGGACGAGCGATGCAAAAAAAATGTAACCACCCGCAGCTCTGCGGCGCAAATTATCCAAGCACCTTCCCGGTGGGAGACGTGGCCCGATTGCACTTGAGCGGTCTTTGTGTTCGATGAATTATGGAGGCGGAGGAGCTTTTCCGAGACAGTTGAGCAGGAGATAAAGTGCAACTGTCATGCAGTGGGAATTTTATCAAAGTTTTATTTGTCTACGCGGAAGCCCTGTGAATTAACGCTGAAGCTGCCCTGCAGCCGCGCGGCGAGCGGGGGCCTTGTGGGGGACGGGGGTGGTGGGGGGCAGAACATGGCTGGAGGGTTAGTGTTCTGATCATGACAGAGCTGCACTTTGGGCTCTCGTTGAGGAGAGAATAGCTTTAGACTGCGCGCGTACAGTTATAATCCGACTGCATTAAACAGGCTGTGAGGCTCTAAACAACGTAAACAAACTGACTCCAGTTCACGAGAGGTACGGTCAACGTTGCAGGACTCTGCTTTTAAAGTTTGACCAAAATAAAGAGGATTCAAAGGCACATGTCCAGAGCATCACAACAGAACTTCTCTCTTGGTTCTGGTCCTATCATAATGACCTCCAAACACTTCATGAAAGTCACCAGAGATTTCTTGTTTCTTCAAAAGCTGTTTTAACGCAGCACCGTCCTGAAAAATTCCATGTTCGTGCAGGAGGATATCGTAAAATATGTGACAACCAGATAATATATTATCATTTTGGTCAGTTTCACAATTTCCACTAGTTGCTATGATATTTTGATTCATGATCAATTAATGTGGTGTATGTATTGACACTGATGCTTCAATGTGAAAGTTAAGAGGGAAAAAAAAATCCTCTAAAGTTCAATTTAGTTCAATTCATCTAAAGGTATAAAAAAGGATGCCGTTTGTAAGAAATGTACTAAAACATTTCCCTTTCTGAGAGATGTTAAAATAACATTTGAACCAAGTACACGTCACATATTTACGTGGAATTTTTTCAATTACTTCTAGTAGCATTTAAAACACATTAAATAGACTTTGGGTGAAACTCCGAGTTACTTTAAACATCAAGGTTAGCTCGTTAAGTCATGAAAACCTTAAAACACCCTCATCGGAAATTCCCATTATTAAAATACAAAAGTAAACATTGTCTTCACTCAGGTCTGTGTGTAATTCCTCTATCCGGCATAATCTAATCCAAACACAGATTACAGAAGTAGCTTCTTGTTTTACAGTGTAACTAGAGGCAGTCCGAGGGTGCACAGGCTTTACTCAAAAATACGCACAAGGATGTTTTATTAAGACAAAACAAGTCTGGGAGATTAGAGATCCCTAAGTGCACAGTGAGGATGTACAACCAGTACCACTGTTTAACGGACAGTTTGAATCTATTTCATCATTTTCTCTTCGGAAGATTTAGCTCCTTTTAGCTCCTAAACTGTCAAATGAAGTACATGTGACTGCAAGATGTGGTGAAACAGAATCCTGCATGGACACATTGGACATAGTTCACATAAATAGTCGTGAGAATCTATTTGATTTGTCCCAGGAGTCAAACATAAAGTTTCCTTTCTATCGATTCCATACATCTAAATTGTGTGTGCCCCGTTTAAACAGTTTATCTCCTTAGTATTTATGTTGTGGCAGTATAAGTTTTAGGACTCTCGTTTCCCATCGGCTCCCCTGAAGTGCAGCAGTCAATAAAAGCAATGCTCGGCCCCGCAGCTCGCAGTCATCAGGCCTCCAATAGCAGCGCTAATATACTCTGCTAATTCCACACCTCTCGTGAGTAAAGTGAGCACATTAGCTAAGTAAATTTACAGTTCAAATATGCCTCGTCAGTGTGTGAAGCTCATCTGGACTGGCTGGGCTTTCCAATGGAGCCAATAGAGTCCTGCTGTAAGGGATTGAAGACGAATGCACACGCAGAATTAATAGGATTTGTTAACGTGGACAGATGTTGAGTCGTCACGATGCTGCGATCAGACGTTCGGAGGTCGTACAGTTACGGTGCGCCATCCATCCCGGTTAATGCCAGGCAGTGAGTTTCAGCTCTGATTAGGTTCCCATCACTATTTCTACACTGAGAATAAAACAGCAGAATGTCAAGGCCAGTCCACCAGGAGGATGATGATGATGACGATGATGATGCTAACAGCATTTCTACTGACAGCATCAATCTATCAAGTCATACATCTATAACAAGCAGCAGGTTCCATCAGGTTATCAGGGGAGAAACTCTTCATTACACTGAACACCTCCAATCCCTCCAATCCAGCTACGTTATATTTAACCTAGCGAAGGCTATGTTTTTGTCTGCGTGTATTGATTGATTTGTATGTATGTATGTATGTATGTATGTATGTATGTATGTATGTATGTATGTATGTATGTATTTTAATAACTGTCCCATAAACTAATAACCCGAATTGCATGAAATCTTCAGGGATGATTTGTCATCATCCAAGGACCAAGAAATTGGATTTGGGATTGAACAGCTCGAGGAGAGGTAAGATATTTCCACTCGTAGCTAACATCTCGTTTCGGCAAGTATCCAGAAACACTGGTGTGAGTGCATTGACTCGGGTCGTGGTTTATCTGTGCGCCTCCGCTCAGTGTTTCACACAGTGATGTTGCTATCTGACAGGCTGGTTAGCATTGATATGAGCTAACGGCAAACATGCTAGCGATGCTAACTGGGTTACACAAAACATTGTGGCGTTGGTGAAGGTATGCGCTCTACCGAGGGCCCGTTCTAGTTTTGTATTGACTTTGTTTTTGTTTCGTTTTTTATTTATGATGACGTATTTTTCAAACTAAATTTAAATGTAATGTAAAATAATCAAACTTATATAAAACCGTGTTGATGGAATATTTAAAACAGTTGCAGGAATATTTCTAAGGAACAACAGATGTCTCGCCTTATGTTTTAACTCGTCTGACATCAAGCAGAAAGTTCCAGTTCTGGCTCAATGAAGGGCACAAAGCTGCACATGAACTCTGAACTGTCTTGTTTCGTCCACACAGATGTGTGTATGAAAATGTGTATTTATGGCTCTGTGTGCTTTGTAGTTTTTTACGTGTTTTAAAGAGTCTGGTGCCCGCACTGTTGTTCTTCCATGCCAAATGACTGAGTTTGTTGGTGTGCTGGTGAAGAAGATTCAATCACACCTTATAATTTCCTCCAAATCAATTATACCAGAAAAAAATATTTTGAGTACAGTGAAGAATCACATTAGTAAACGTATCCACACTTTAACTATTTCAATAAAAAAAGTTTTTGTTAATAAAGCCACAGTTCTGCATGAGTGGCTCTTAACCTGTGAAATTCAGATGGAGAGACATTTTGAACCCAGAGAGGACAAAAACTCTGTGTTAAAAAAAAAAAAATCAACTAATATTGACTAAAGTTGTCTTCCCACAACATATATTGTTTTATCACCTCTATTGACAGAAATTAGACAGGCCAAGAAGATGTTAAGTAATCCCACCCACTCCAGCCACAGACTGTGCTCTCTGCTGTCGTCACGGTAACTGTCATTCAGTGTGGAACAAGAACTAAAAACATTTCACTGCACATTATACTGTGTCTAATTGTTTGTGACAAATTAAACACTGGATATGAAACTCACCATGATGAACCACACCCTTCAAGCCATGGATTATCGGGTCGACAGCGGGATTGTCCTTTCCTCCCACCTGAGAAAAAAAGAAATCTGTTTATTTAATGTGAATGGAGGGAACTTTGCCTTGTTCTTCTTGTGAGTTCACAATCGTGAAATATCTACAACTTCCTCTAAAACTCTGCCAAATTTGAAAAACAACAGTCAAAAAACAGAACATTTATGGTGTTTTTTTCCACCAGGTTGAGAGAGTAGGCCATCATGTAAAAAAACACCTTTAATATTCTATTTGGTTTGAAGCATCTCCAGCTTTAATTCCAGCGTTTTGCTCTTGTATTGTGTACAAATGGAACTTAGCTTTTATTTCCACCTTTCACTTCAACAGCAATTCTGACAGATCGATCACGTAACAGGGTGGGTCTTTGATAAATTAACAACGGGACAAAAGTCATTTTATTGTTGATTAATTAAAGTGAATTCAACATCCTACAGTTTATTCTATAACATTTTTCTTTGTGCGAAGATGCTAAGATTACTGTCCGAGGCGCCAGTTTATTTAAATGTTTTTGGTACGTAACTCATCCTGCGCCGTTGGGAGCACTTACGCAAAAAGCACATCAAAACGTGCAGAGAATTCGGGAATTGCATGCTACGACTTTTGTTAATGATTCAGCAAAAATCACAAAAAAACAGTAAAACGTTGACCAGACGGGATTTGGGTGAAAAGGAGAGTATATTCGGCCTGGGTAATTATATGATGCCTGTGCTGAGTGTGTGTAGTTTGGTGTGTTTTGTTAGTAGCATACACTCTTTAATGCAATCTGCAGAGCTGCTGCAGTGATGCAGTTCCCTGTAGCCATGAACTCCACTAATCCATGCTTACATAACACACACCTCCATCTGCATGTATCACCTCACACATCCCCTGTACAAATAACAAAACCAAGTTGAACCACAACCAGAGTTTAGATTTTAATCTTCTGAGGAAAGAAGTAAGAGAGAGAGTCAGGACATCCGGAGTTCTTTGAAAAGTACAATGCAGACGGGCGAGAAAACAAGTGCAGAGTAATTAGGATGACCAAACCACAGCAATCAACAAGCTCTCAGAGGCCCTCTCCGCCTGAACTCTGAGTCAGTAACGCTCACTCTTTTATTGTCTTTAATTAGAGTGTCATTGTTGTCACGGATGCTGGAAATAAACAAAATAACTCCACGTGGAGACGCTGCAACGCGACTCATGTGAGGGGATTCACATCTGTCATCTCACGGTTCATTAGTCTTTGTCAAAGCAGGTGAAGGAAAAAGTCTTTATCAGGCTCGTCATCATATTTACTAATTCCTCTTTTTTTTTGCTAGTTAAGAAATGAATAGAGCCTTCTTCTCTTCTGTTGCTGTTGGCCAGTTCTGTATATAATAAACACGATAGAATATTTGTTTCTTTCACTGTTTTTCATTTACACACTCGCTGAAGATCAATACAAGAAGCTCCTCTGTAGGCCAATTCTACGAGTTCCCCAGAAACAAGGGTAGGTAGGAACACATTTACTCAACAAATAAATCAAAATAAATATCATAAATGCCAAAAAAGGAATTACAACTTGAAGAGAATTATCCTCTACATTATAAATTAAATATAAATGTCTGTATACTATTGTGTTGGACAGCATATGATCATATATTTTAACATTTACATATTTTTATATGTGCAGTGACTTTGTGTAAAAAGTCTATTATTATTATTGTTATTATTATTATTATTATTAGTTGTTTTAGTTTTTTATGTCGGTTTAATAACATGGTTTTTGTTTACCAAAGGTATCTTCAAATATAATTCATTATCTATAATTGATTTAGTTAGATTTTAATTGTCACTTAATTCCATTCCTGTCTTCTATTTGATGTTTTTGGTCGTTTGTTCATCTTTCTACCTCGTTATCAGTTTCAATCTTCTATTAAACTTGCTGCTGGCTCAGAGGAAATGTACTTCATTAAAGTTTGATTGAAAGTTGTTTGTCTTTGTCTAAGTATTTCAATAAATTTCCCTTGAAAGGGTTAATGGAAAACTAAGGGTTGTTCTGCACAATGAAGTGTGGCCAAATACAAAGGTCTTTCATGGACGTGTCGTCATTCTCACATCGTTTCTTTGCGACTGTATGCACAGCATCTAGAAGGAGCCATTGTGAGCCGTCTGAATGGCGTACTGGTATAATAGCAGACATTCACAGTCATGAAGCACGCTGTAACGTGTCAAACCAAATGAGGAGCTGAAAAGTTAATTTCTTCCTGCAGAACCAACAGGCTCCATTGGAGGATTAAAACAAAGAAAAGACTGTCAAGAGAGAGATCTGGACCATTCACAGAAACCGGGACATTTTACATGTTTTCCTTTTGTCTCAGCTGCTTTGAGCTTTGAAGGGTTCAGTTAAGCTTGCTTGTACTTTCACCCGAACAGAGACAACACTTTGAAGTGTTGTCACAGTCGTCCTTGAGGTAACTTTCACAGGAAGCTATATAGCTTATATCCTTCAACATGTACCAAGATGGATCCAAGCCGTCTAGATTCCACCAAACTGTGAGCCGACCATCTGAATGTGATAACAGAAATCCACACTTATAAGCCCAGGATACATAGTTCGAGTATTTCTGTATTCATTATTAAAGGTAAAGTCACTTTCTCAGGCCTCCTGCAGATCATAAGCGTCTGCAGAACTAGTTCCTGGAGCCTTTCTGTCATCTTCAACCAGTGTGACTGCTGACATCAACAATGTGTAGCCCACTGCCAGCCCAGTTTCCCCAGGACCTGACGTGGTCAGACGATGGATGGTTGAACAGCGAAGGGCTTGATGTGTGGACACTAGGAACTTCTACCACTTGGAGCTCCGTTTTGGATATGACTAGTGCTTTTGTGAATAACAGCTTTAATTGAGTCAAGGGAGCAGAAGTCTTGGAATTCTCATAGTGCTGGTAGATACTGAGGTAGATACCGTGGTTGATACTGTGGTGGATACTGTGGTGGATACCATGGTGGATACTGTGGTGGATACTCTGGTGGACACAGGGGTAGATACTGTGGTGGCGAGTATGGTGGATACTGTGGTGGATACCATGGTGGATACTGTGGTGGATACTGTGGTGGACACAGGGGTAGATACTGTGGTGGATACTATGGTGGATCTGGTGTAGGATACTGTCATAGACACTGGTGGATACTGTAGTGGATACTGTGGTGGATACTGTGGCGGAAACAGGGGTGGATCCCATGGTGGATACCGTAGTATCCGTCTACATTCATCACGGGAAGATTTCTGAAAGGATCACCAGATGCTCAGAGGAAATAAAAGCAATATGAGTGACTAATGACAGCTATTTAAGCAGACTGCTAATGTGAGTTCTTAAACATGATAAATCACCGACTTTGTTATGTGCATGAATACTGTGTGTAGCATCGCAGCATTTTTCCCAGAGGATTCATTTCAGCATTAATCGGCCATGCTCACATGACGCAAGAAGAGGAAGAGAACTGCCCAAAACAAAACTGACACCACTGACCGAAGGCTTTTTTTTTTCATGCATAAGAAAATCAGCTCTCCCTGTTAAAGTCAGTAGGGATTCTTTTCATTTAATGATACAGCAGCTGAAGACTGGGCAGAAAAAAAAATTAATGAGCAGACAGTTTTCCATAGCAGAGCAGCTAACACGACCCGGAGTCATGTAACATACCTTGAAGACTGAGTGTTTGATCAGAATCTACTGTTCTTTATTCAGTTTTATAATTTACTTGAGGTTTATCTTCATTTGTACCTTTTTGATGGCCTTGTGGCAGCAGCTGAACATCTGAAATGACAGGGTTGAGAAGTGCATTGGGGCTTTCTGGCTCAGCATTCCACTGCTTTGCAGCATAGACAATTTTCTTTCACTTCCTACTACCATTGTGCTGATACAGCTTTACCTGTCCTTGTCCCCTGTAAACGTGTAATAAGTCAAATCATTGGTGGAAACACATCAATGTCCCACGACTTCTTCCAGCTGAACAGGACAGAAATCTGTGTTCTCCTGCCGGCAGTGTCCCATTTAGCCTGATTGTCACTAAAGCTGTGAAATCCTGGGATCACATCAGGCCTGTTAGACTTTTCATCCAAAGAAACTTATATCTCTTTCTTAATTTCCTCTTGTGGTTAGGTGGCTGTGGCAGGGAGGTGATTAAGCCCCTGATGGGAATCAGGTGTGCTGCCTCACCTCTCTGCCCATAAAGGAGGAGCAGCCCTGGACACTGGGGTGAAAGGAGGAAGAGACATATGCAGGACTGCAGAGTCTGCATGTGAGAGTTTTGAGTTAGTGGTTTTTGTTTATTTAAATTAAAGAATTATGGTTTGTGAAACTCCTGACTTTGTGCGTCTGTGGGGGAAATTCCGCGGTGGTGTGCACAACTGCCACAGTGGCTAATAAGCTTTTCTGTGTCGTGAAAACGTAAGACACATTTATTAGAGGTTCCTTTTCTAAATTCCACAGAAGCTCATGGCCCCATGAGTAACAAAGACTCATGTCTACAAATGTTTGGAGAGTCTGTTGATTTCCTACTAACCTTCAGCTGCCTTCCTGCTGCCTTATTGCTGCACTGTGTGGAAAACGGACATGCAGCAGTACATTATGAAAACACCTGTTTCAGACAAATACATGATGATGATGATGATGTTGGGTCTGGGAAAAATCAGTGGCTAGACCTCGGTTAATGAAATTTGGTAGGCATGTTGAGCATGCCAAGCCAATCCAATATGCACCCTTGGACTATTTCATATAGGATTCTAACTAACACCTCCTAAGGCAGGAGTCGGCACCCTTCAGTACCTTCGGTATAGCCTTTGCATGTCAACAATAGCAGTGAATTTCGACGTGCAAAATTGCCTGGTTCCTGGCATTTTGGGGCCTTCGACATCGTCCAATCCTCACCAAACTTCTCAGTATTCATGAAGGTCCAGCCCTGAACTCGTCCATATGGAGATGTATTTTGATAGTGATAACGCCACCTAATGGCAAAAGGAAATGTCTTGTTTTATACTTCCAGCCATATATCTGAGATGGTTGAGCCAGACAGCCTCAGCTTTGGTAAGGACTGTCTTGAGAACTAAGTGATGACATATTGTGAATATAGTTGGCGTATGTTACAGGTCTTTTGTGCCATGTCAAAATTCAATGTGCTAAATTTCCTTGTTCGGGTCTTTTGGTGATGAACATGTTCAAGAATTGTTGTTGTGGGTTCATCAATGATATTATTATCAGCCATAGTGCTGGTAGCTTTGGTGGTAGTAGACTTAGCTCAAGTTTTATATGTCCTCTGAAACAACATGTGAGATTTCTTTTTAACACAACTAATACATTTTCATAATCAATAAAAGCCCACTTTTTCAATATTACAAAACAAATCTCAATAAATGTCTGCAATTGAAACAGAGACTTGGTTTGCAAGTTTATTACTCTGGTGTTTTAATATGCTTCCACAATCACCAAAGTTGTTTAAAAATACAAACCTGTGATCTCTCTGTTTCAGTTTTTGGGACATTTGAAATGTCTAACTGTGGACATAGCGTTTATTTACTACCTTCACTTTGCATTTAGGCTGTGTGTTTGTTTTGGGAAGGGGGTTGACATTTTTCTTTTCATTGTGTAATGCACTTTGTGCTGCTTTAGTTTTGTGTGAAAAGAGCTATTGAAATGAACATTGACTGATTGACCATCCATCTATCACTGCATCCATCCATCCTCTCATCCTGTTCAGGGTCGCAGAGCTCTGAGCCAAGAAAGAGTGATGGTGTCAGTAAACCTTTAAACCCAGTTCTTTACACACAGTGAGTGCACAGGGGGTTCATCTATCCAGCTGAGCTGTCAGTTACCAGTTCCATAGATAAGGTGGCCTACAAGGTAATTTAGTGAACACATACTCTAAGAGGTGAAGGAGGGACTTCTGGAATCCTTGATCAAATAGGAACTCGCTTTCGTCTCAGCTATTTTGGGCTTGTTGAATGTTTTAATGCCTGCTTGTGTTTAAGTGATGGAAGAAGACTGGATATTGGTGAATTTTGATGTGAATTTGACACCAAAACTGTTGCCTCCTGTTGCTTCCTTTGGATCGTTGCCTCATCTGGCGCCTCCCAAATGGGGACTTTAAGGGCTCTACCATGTTTTGCGTTTTCCTCCGACTGTTTAATAATCAGTTTGCGGTTTTAGCAAACAAATTATAAGCAACAAGTATGAAAACACTAAACAGGTCACATTTTCATGAGCTGTTGAAGGAGGTGGATTTGACCGAGAGAACAAATGAACTTTCAGCCACTGTTGATCAATTCGTATTGTTGTCTCGGCTTTCTTTCATGGAAACAGTCACCAACAGAAAGACACTAACTATCACACCTCCAAGCTACTAGTAACAGATTCCATAACAATGAAATATTGATCTAGTCATCTATTCTTTTATACCTGCTCTCTGACACTTTAGGAAATAGAGCCGACCTCGGCAGACGTTTGGCCTGATTCACGAAGATCCTGTACGAAACATGTTGAGATGCATAAAGAAACATTTTGCATTTCAACATTTTGAAGAGTTTGCATTTGACAGGTGATCAACCAATGAGTGATATCTCATGCAAACAGTGTTTTCAAATGAGAGTTTTGTCTGTACGTTTGCCTGAGTGTAGTGAGTGTAGTGATTTGAAGCACAAAATAAAATGTATGAGTGTCACAGCAAATTCATCTTACAGTGGAAAACCGTAAGAGAGAAACTTAAGCAAACTTTTACGTGTCATATTTAAGCATTGTTTTGAAGTAATTTGAGGGATGTCATTAACTGTCCATTATGCTGCTTGCCACTGAGAGACACTCCCCATCTTCCTCCTCTCCTAATCTATCACGGATCTGTAAAGACACACTGGTTGACCTGAGGGTGTAATTCACACATGCACATGCACACGCACACACACGCACACACACACACACACACACACACACACACACACACACACACACACACACACACACACACACACACACACACACACACACACACATGCAAACACAGTCGTTGGCTACTTGGATGAAGTGATGGAGTTTTATATGATGGATTTTCAAGGATTTGTTCTTCGAGATCCTGTGTGCGTGGACACGTGGAAGAAAACACAGTCTGTTCAATATCAGTGCTTTTATGAAGTTCATGAATAGATGCTGTTCAACAGAATCCATTTCTGTGAATTATGTGTTGAAGGAATCAATATGAAGAACATTTCTTGTTGTGGTTTAGTCACATGGCTTTGGCCAGTGCTGTTGTGTGTTCTGTTGTCTGAGCAGGAGGCATACGGAGGCAACTCGATCTTCACTTCTAGTATATACTGTATAGTACATTTATATATCAAACGAAACAGCCGGTGGAATAGAGTGACATCATCAGTATTATTCACTTCACTTGTCAATGGTCGTATTGTTAATGGTGTGCATACCTGCAATGATTTTTACACTTGCTCCTTTATGATGTTTGATATTAATTTCAGTCTTTAGGACACATAAATCCATTTTCCTGCAGAAAAGCTTGTGTAACAGTCTGTTTCACCAAAAGATTTTAAAGTTTCTTTTAACCTTCCAGACCTTCAAATTCTTTAAACATTTGCTGATTTATTTCATTTCTTTCCCCAAAATTATGGACATTTGCATTGGCGGTGAACGATGCAGCTGGTTGAATATGAGAAGGAAGAAGTGTTTTTCCAAGCTGTGTGCTGTGGAGTATGGCTCCATGCTGCCAAGCCACCATGTTTCATTTGAAATACTTTTTCTTCATGCAGGTGGAAATGTGGATTTCGTGCTCCGATACTGACGACTAGTGTGTTGAGTTAAGCAAGCTGCATGTAGGTGATCACCTATTGGCGGAAATAAAGTGTTTTAAACACTGATCAAGAAAAGCAAAATAACTGCAGAGAAGCAGTTAAAGTTTATTTCTATGCTGGATGACTGCCCCACCACCACCACCACACACACACACACACACACACACACACACACACACACACACACACACACACACACACACACACACACACACACACACACACACACACACACACACACACACACAGTGTCATCATTTGAAAGCAGAGAAGGCGTTAATAACTGGAAGTGCAACAGAGAGCTTGTTTTGGTTACAAAGAGAGACAGAGAGTGGGTGACGGAGAGAAGGCAGGGAGATTAAGAGAAATAAAGAAGACGCAGAGAAAAAATGACAGACAGGGAGACAGCGAGGAGGAGAGAAAGAAAGGAGGACAGAGGGAATTAGCGTTTCATTATTAATGTTTGTCTGTGAAAGCCCACCGGCTCGTCCCCGGAGATCCTCAGCCACGGGGCCTCACATCACAATGTCCTACTCTCTTTCCCCATCTACCCTTTTCCCTCTCTCCTCCTCTCAGTACAAGTCCTGCTTCTCCTTCTCTGTCTCTCTCTCTTCATTCTTCCCTACAGCTCCATCTCCTGCTTTCTCTCCAGGGACGAGCTACTGCAGTGACAAATAAGAAAAAAAAGGAACTGTAGTCGAATCTGACATGTCCTCATATTTCTTTCCTCCACCGCATTCCCCTGAGCCCTCCCCCCCCCCACCGCCACCTCTGCCCCCCCATCTTTCTCTCTCTTGCTCTCTGGCCCTGTCCACACGACAACGCTGTTTCATGTCACCACATCGTTTCGGGCTGATCGTCTGCACGGTGCAACGCTTTAGCAGCCTAAAAATGACATTGTTTGGAGAACGGGTTCCACCTCGGCGTTGACATGTGGACAGTTGCTGAAAAACGACGATGTTGTTGGTATTTCTTTTTTCTTCGTTTTTTGTATATTTCTGTGGCAGAGTTACAGCATAATCCTGCCATATGTACTACTTCGTCTTGAGTATTTTTTTCATGGTGTCAGGTATCAATGTTGTGTGGAAAAGGAAACTTTATAAGAACAACGGGGAGAAAAAAGATAGTTTTGGTTCATGTCTGTCTGGCCCCGTCCACACGACAACGCCCATTCATGTAACCGCATCGTTTTTGGTGTCTTTTTCTTCGTATGTGGTGTATTTCCATGGCAGAGTTACAGTGCCACCTATAGTCCTGGCATATGTACTGCATTGTTTTGAGTTTTCATGGTGTCATGTTGGTGCAGATGACGTGGACTGGAACATTTTGAAGAATGACGGGAGAAAAAACATAGTTTTGGCTCATGTGGAGACTCTCTCTCTCTCTCTCTCTCTCTCTCTCTCTCTCTCTCTCTCTCTCTCTCTCTCTCTCTCAGTCATACCTTCACCAGTCTCTGATCCCTCACTATGCCTCTTCCTCTTGACTCCCTTCACCTCGTCCTGTGTCTTACAGAGATGATCTCCTCCTCCTGCCTTTGGCAGCACAAACTGCTGATGAATCAACGCTTTAATGGAAGTAACGGTTGGACCTCTTTCAAACAAGACATGTCGGAGTGCAGCGTTACTAATTATTCTGCTGACCACTTCATCAGTCGATGGGGGAGAGAAGGAAGAAAAATTCAGGTGTTGCTTTGCTCTTCGTTACATCTTAGGTTTTGGTACATATGAAAGAAAAACAGTTTCAAGGACATTGGATGGAAGTTAAAGCCTCGTGAACTTCTGACTGCTGCAGCAAAAAGGCTAAAGGAGGTTAGTTTTTTCTGAAGAGATCTGAGCCTCAGTCATTCTTCGATCCTGTAAAAAATACACAGTGATTTGGGCCTTCTTTTGTCTTTGCTCTAAATCAGAGGCGTCTTTAGTTCTGTCATTTTGACTGTTGGTTGCCGATTACATTTACAGATTATTCTAAATTAATGTGTACCAGGCTTCACAAACAATGTTGAGCAGTTCACATAAATATTTCCTCCATTGGGCTGGAGGAGAAAAATGATAACTTAGTAACTAAAAATATCAAGATTGAGGCCACTTGTGGGTCAGTTTCCGCCCGCGGGCCACATATTTAACACCACTGATCAAGCTCTTTACTATTTAAACTATTTTGACATGAAACCATCAAAGTAGCAGGAGAAGAGTTGTTTTTTCATTGCTAATAGGTAAAAGAAGATAAGGAGTGTGATATTCAACAAGCATTGTTTGGTACACATTGATCTGACCAAACCACTGGCTGATGGGAATCCTCACTTCTTCATACTCTGGTGTCAATAATATGAATTACTTGTAACAGCTGCTAAAAGGACACCATCAAAGTGATGAAGACACTTTTCAGTAGTTGAATTGAGATCAGTCAGGTTTGAACAACGGAGGTCTGAACAGACAGAAGAGATGTGAGAGTTCATCAGAACTGATGTCGCTCTGAGCTGGTTCCAGGTCGAGTTCGGAGTCGGACCCTGACTTAGCCCCAGTTCTTTGTGTCTCTGGCTCCAGGCTCTGAAAACTTCTGCTTCTGCCACCATCTTTCAGACTACAGCCAAGCGTCTTCATTCATTTGTCTAATTTGCAATGGACTCTAAAATAAATCAGCAGTGGACCGAAGCTGAGACCCAGAGTAACAGAGGTCCAAAATAAAGATGTCTCTTGGATCACTATGTGGCCCACATCTGTTTTAAGGTGTGAAAATTATATCATCGTATATTCAGAATGTAGATATGATACAATGCAAGGTATTATCTGATAAAACATCTATTTATATACATAGTTGTATTCACAAAATATAAGTTAATTAAGTGGCAAGTTTTCGCCATATTTGCTTTAAAAGTTCAATGCCTTGCGACCAAAGTAAAAAATGGTCATCACTCAGGCATTGTGCAGTCTGCATTAAACTGCATGAAACAAATCCCATATATCATTGTTGAAATTGGGTTGTTATTGGACTATCATTGAACAGTCCAATAACAACCCAATTTCAACAACTATATTTGGGCAAAATTGATACTCTATGATGGACCAACCAGATTTAGCCCAAAAAACAAAATCTAAATCACGTCGGGTGTTTGGTGGGTTATGGCAAACAAACATAAGATTTGTTGGCACGACCTGGTCACAATGGGTTCACACATGATGTGCATTCTGAGAAGATTTTTAGCGTTATATGTGATGTGTCGGGTGACGTAAGGATGCTTTACGGTGTCACAATGACGTGACACTCACTCCGTTCCTTGTCAATGGAAAAGCGACCAGTGAAAGATTGAACCCAACTAACACCGAACTAGCACCTGGTTCTTCTTGGTGGGATGGTTGTGGTTGAGTACGATCAAGAAACAACTCCTGCAACTGCTCCGTTCTGTGTCTGATTGTTTACCTCCAACATGATCCTCCGAGGGCAGATCCAGAACAGTTGCGGAAAGAGAAAGCTTTTATCCCACAGTATAAATCTTAAAAGCAGCCCGGTGTTTGTTAACACCAACACAAACCATAAAGTCATGCTTTGTTACAAAGCTGGTTGAAGCAGAGTGAACCGTCAAGCTTTTCCTGGACATGAATGTTATTCTTAGATGTCATTTAACTTGTAAAAGCAGGGCGACTGGAGAACGATCCTCCTGGCAGGAATGAACAGAAACAGGAGTTTCAGTCACTACAAGCGTCTGATGAAACAAATCTGCTTCTGTTGTCAACGGAGCAGCTGTGTGTGCAGGTGGCTCCACAATACAAAGTGTATTTCTAAGCGTCCAATCACTTTTCTTTTGTGTTCTGACTAAATACAGAGTGTGTGTCAGATCCTGGCTGATGATTAAACACAGTCTGAACAAGATTCCTTCAGCCTTTATTATCAAAAGGCTTCATATCAAGTATGTATGAACAAAACTTCAGCCACACAGTATAGGGATATGCTGCGTATTAGTACTATGAAGGCAAGTGAATCATGATTTACATTAAACATTTTCACCTCTGACACCGGCGCAAAAAGTCGTTTAGATCTCTATCCCTGAAATTAAATTGAGTTCAAACTCTTGGTTTGCTTCAGAAGATTAAAAGTAGAATCAGTTTGACCGAACGTGAGGCTACGCATTACAATTTGAATTGAGAAAAAAAAGGCAGTTCAGTCCTCACACTTAGGAAACATCAATGTTTTGAACTGTGGGGATGTTGAAATGAAGAATATTCATGTAATTTCCAGTCTGAGTGAAGGCTAATCAGAGCAGTTACTTAAGGCCCCTTCATACTCCATAAGAACAAGACGAAAGTTCGGCAGTGTGGGGTCCTGCCAAACAAAATTACGTCATTTCCTTCGGCCAGCTCCCTCTGGCCAAAGAAATTAGTTTGGGCTGTGCCAACCACCCTGGCCGAACAATGTAGAAGCCGCACTGCTGAAACTTCTGCTCTGCCGTGTGCTGCGCATGCGAGTTCCAGTTCGCTCATGACTATCAGTCATATTTTAATCATATTTAGCTTGGAACATCGCTACAGCACTAGTGCCGCAGCTCGTTAAAATGAGTGCAGGCTTTTACATGATGCACTTGAAAGCATCACGAACAGCTGTCAACTCTTGTAGTTAAAACCGAACCAACATCTCGCTCATACAAAAACGCTCTCTTTTATTACTGAAACAGTTCAGAGAAATGTATTTCTGAAAGCACTGGAGGTGAGAAATAAGCTGTGCAGTTGAAAAGTTTAAACGCCGCGTCACAGACGTGTGGCTGCTATGAGGGGGCGTGGCCTCCGAGTTCGGCAGCTTCTTATCGGAGTATGAACAGTCCTGCCGAAAAAGCTTTTTTTTCGGCAGCTGGCTGACGTCACTGCCAAATTTTCTTCTTGTTCTTATGGGTTCAAAAAGGGAGTATGCAGGGGCCTTAAGTGTATAGCTTTAAATGTTGTTTGGTGAGAATAATTCAATGTGGGTTGTGCAGGCTTATTGAATAAACATGTCTTGAATACACAACAACAATCTGGAAACATTGAGAGAGAAGACACAGCAAGGCTGTGTCACTCCCTCAACATGAAGACATGAACCTGTGTAATCTGGATATCGGATCTGTATACAGTTAAATATGGTACTAACACAAATATACAACACAGTATTGACTGTTGGAGGTCGTCCATCCCTCTGTTAGTTTTTGAGGGTTCTTGGCCTTAAACCCAATTGAAGACGCCTGATCTCACCATTTTCTGGATATTTTGGGCTGTGCTGCTGCAGGATCTAGAGTCATTCATTTTCTCTGAACAATTTAATGCCATAGAGGTGAAATTGTGTCCAGTGAACAGTAAGTCTACCCACTTGTGATTAGGGATCGTAATTTATATGATTTTTATGATTCAGATCCCATTTTTGATTTTGCATAATGATTCGGTCCTTTATCAATTTTCATTTGGAAATTAAATCTGCAGTATAAACAGCAGAGGACATGTTAACATTGCCACCACTGCTGGGTTGAGATTCACCCCGGAGCAGATCACAAACACAACATTCATTCAAAGTTCTCGCTGCTGTGTGCAAATGTTTCCTCATGTTGGTCGTATTTCCTCCCCTTGATGAAAAATCCACTTTGCAAGTATTGTAAGTTGCCCTGTTGTCGTTCTTTCTCCTGTAATGGAACCAAACTTTCGAGTGTTTCGCCATGTTTCCTGCTGGCTGCACTGGTGAATGACGTCACCATGCACCTACTACTACGCAACGTGCATGGTGACGTCACTCACTCAAGCTGTAATCGATAAGGGAATCATTTGCCAAGTTTGCAAACGATTCTAAGGAATTAAAACACTGGGAACGTTCTTAACATGAACCCGTTTTTGATTCCTATCCCAACTTGTGATACTTAATACCGCCAGCTAATCACGCGAGCTGCTTACTAACCCCACCACCCATTCAACTCACAAAGATAACTTACACTTCTACAGTGTTGACTTCATCCCCGATACTTTTACAAACATTAAAGTCCATTAAAAGGGGGTTAACAGACTCTCCCCACTCTTGATCAGGTTGATATCAGATATGCTGGCTTCTGTAATGAATCTATTCACATTTTCTAAATCTGACTGCTCAGTTAGTACCACGATTTTCTGTAATGGAATAGACTCATTGTTACTAGACTTACATTTCTAGTTGTTAATTTAAAACATAACCCATGTGTCAGTATGTTGAAGAAACTGAGCCGACACCAGCATGTCAGTCGCAGTTAATGTCTGCAAGCAGGATGAGGCTGCTGTCAAATTACAAACAGGAAAGTAAGCTTTGAAGCTTTCAGAGGATAAAACAGCTCGTTTAACACTGAGGGAAGAACAAGAAAGCTTTCAACAGAACAAAAACAACAACAAAAAGACTCAATATGTGAATTGCACATCCCAATTAGTTGGGTTCTCACCTTTTCAAGCAAGTAGGAAGTTATCATCACAAACCTTACAGAAAGAAAACTTTTCTCCAGCTTCAATCATTCTAAAGCTTTTGGGCAAAATTCAAAGTTTTCTTTTTTTTCTGCAGTGAAGTGATGATCCATCAGAGTCATCATGGACATTGTGGTTGGAGGGAGGAGTCCCATGACGGCGGCAGGAGATTACTCAGCCTGAGCGATGGCGTATAATAAGTAGGGCAGCGGTCATGCAGAGATTGGACGACCGAGACAAAGCACAAAGGAGCTCTGCCTTTCATCAGTGGCGGAGAACAAAAACTTCCCCGATTTAAACATCAGTAATGAGAGTATTAGCGTGTTGAGATATCCTCTAAAATTCCTGGCAAATTGCTCAAACGTGGCCTTCAGCAAATTATAGGTGATGAATTCTTTTTCACTGCATAACTGCTGAGGCTAATTCCTCCTCAAGTGGAGCGCACCGAGCTGAACTGGAAACGGCTCAGCGGTGGTTCAGCAGTGTCGGCAGATACTGCCTAATTACTGTCTTTAGGGGCATTGCATTCTGAGCAGAATGAAGTGGTACGAGATCTCCTGTGTCTTCAAACCGGATCTTTCATCATGCTGTTCTTGCCCCCGCTGAGCACGTCAACTTTGACATCTCTTCCTTTAAAGTGAAGAAGAAAACTCCCCCACCCCCCACATCTAAACTATGGGACCAGATTCAAAGGAGCCTCAAGGTTGTCCAGGAATTAATGCATTTGATGACTTAAACTGGCTGAGAATGCCCACACTATTCACGCTATTCATCTTTATTTATAAAAGGCAAATGATTTTGCTCTTGAACTTTGTTTCAATATTGGAATCAAATACACATGTGACATTTGGTCCGCGATTAAATCAGGCAAGTTTTAACCTCTCTGACGAGACAGAGCAGGAAACTGAATAAACAGATCACAATAATGCCATTTAGTAACGTCCAAAAGAAAGTGCCTTATTATTATACAATTATTCACCACCAGACAGTCAATATGACTGAATACTTTTTTTAGCGGCACTAAAGCAATGACCTTTTCTTCCACTTTGAGAAAAGCAAAGACCTCACCGCAGATTGCTTACAGTTGACTAATTTTGATAGCATAAGCACATGCAACAAAAATAGAGATTTCATTGACAACATACATATATCATTCTTATAGAGGGACCTGGAGTTTAATATACAAGACACGTAAACACAGAGAGACACAAGATTAACCAAAAACATGAGGTCAGAGAGAAGAAAGAAAACATGCAAACCATCCACAGAAAGTCTCCAATGGTCAGCAAGTTTGAAGGGGGAAACCTCTTCTGACTCCACAGTGCCACCCTCAATTACCTCAATTAGGCTTTTTTTAATGGTCTGTTTCAAAAAGTATTTCAGAAGTGAATGTGAATTCTTAATTCAGAAATGTAACTATCATTTATCCTGTGTCTGTCTGAGACATCTGCTTTTCATTTGAATTCATTGGATTACATTCGCCCCTGGCTAGCTCAGTAGGTAGAGCATGAGACTTGCAATCTCAAGGTAGTGGGTTTGTGTCCCACGCCGGGTGCCACCTTCCAGTGGGCTCACCACCTGCAGGAAGGTTCTTAATCGGTGCACTGTGATCTGGATGACAGTGCTCAGACTGCCACCCCTGTGACCCGGACATGGATAAAGAGGAGAAGATGGATGGATGGATGGATGGATTGAATTCATTGTCAGTGTGTCTGCCCATGTAAGCCTGGAGCTTAAATATGTTGTGGAGATAGATTGTGGTTTTTGTCTGTTACTAGTTTAAATCAATTTATGCTTGGTTCAGCATAAACTGTGTTTTGGTGCTAGTTTTCACATAAACCAGCACTGAACCAGCTAGGACTACCACAACCTTCTCCAGAAAAAGCAAACATTCGAGAATGGAACAGCAAGCTGTGGACCTCCTGAGAACAATGTGTCAAATTATAGTGGAGTAGTATCAATAGAATAGACAGAGGAAGCACAGCTTACTGCTGGATGTAGTTTTAGGAGGAAACATGAGGATGTGTTGTGAAAAGACTACTGACACATAAAAAGACTCAAATTTGTCTTTTTCAGAATTGGATATGTGACACGTTTACTTAGTAACTTACACATATTACTGTGAAAAAAAAGGACACACTCAATCATTTTGTTCATGAAATATTGAAGGGCTGTTTGTAAAAGGCTGTTTGAAATGTGTGATGGTTTATTGTCATCCTTTTGGCTCCAGCTTGTTTTCAGGCTTGACTAGTAGATCATTAGGAAACATAATATTGAAGTGAAATGAAAAAATTGGGAATTCTTCTACTAATTTCAGCAAGAATATAATACTGAAAATAGATGCTTACAAGTCATTCATATCCCAGCTGGAGATCTGTTCTGCTGCAGAAACACAATCAGCTCAGTAAAGAAAACAGTAACTGAAAGGCCCATAAAATGTATAGAATAGGTTTATCAATGGAAGTCTGAAGCTGCAAAGTGACATGACACTCAATCTGATGAGCTGATTGGTCCGTTCAGATCATGGTCTGAAAACAAGACCATACAAATGGCACTGAAAACAAACCTCATGTTGAATACAGGCATGATACTTCAAACTGCAGCCGACTAATTGGCATTGCTGGCTATAGGTTGAAGGCAAGGCGACTGGTGATGGGATAAACAAGAGAAATCCACTTGAGATCTTTGTTAAGCTGTAGAAACAGGGTCAACAGCTGTCTGACATTGTTCTGGATGCAGTCCGACAGCGTTGGATGAGGAACGCCTCCGTTCAGATGGTGGAAACAGCGGGTAGCAAGTGAGACACAGGAACTTGGCTCAGACTCTGAGGCCCTTTCTGAGAAACAGATTGAACTGGACTCACAGCACACTGCTGGAATGTATAGGTTATATACTGTCAAGGCTATTCTGGTTTTGGATCGTCGGAATAAATCGGAATTGCTTTGGACGGTCATAGAACCTGAGTACTCTACTATTACCAATACTCTAGTAATCTTCAGGCTGGTAATACTAGTTCTGGTTTTGTATTTGCTTGGTTTGTTGATTGAAGTTGTTGCCTTGGCAACTTTTAATCATAAGCTATGACAGCCAAGTTCACATCTTGAAGGGAGGGTAGCACACAAGGTTACACAACCAGGCATCAGAACTATTATTCCGATATAACAAATTGCTGAAAGTATGGATAGAGATGTTTGTGAACTTAACAGAACTTTCCCATCCTCTCCTGATGTATACTGTCAGCTGCTCAGCAGTTCAATTTCTCCTGTGTCACATACTTCTGTTTCAAATGTTTTCGGGGGTGACAGGTCCAGACTGCAGGCAGGCCACTTTAATGAAATTTAGGTAGTATTGGTCCTGGCAGAACAGCAGGGATCCCAGATGGTCCTTGTGTAGCCTCAGAAATCGTCCAATCCTAAAAACGCCCCAGGTCCAAAGACTTCGATTCACAGTCTGCTCGTAATATGAGGAGGTGCTGTCCGTGGAGGAATCGCACACTGTAGACCCTGCCATCATTATTGAAACTGTATTTTCACCCGTCATTGCAGACAGCCAGCTCATGTCTTCTATTGTATAGGAGCAGTTTATACTACTACTGAAAAACTCATCTGTGGAAATCTTAAAACTGTCACATTATGTAAAAATCCCAATCCCAATCAAGGTAGGCCCTCCCTTAAACCCTCCCACAGTTAGTCAGCTCTGCTCTGGCACATGGCACCACGAGAGGAAGTACTTCCTCCTCTTCCCAAGATGGGCATGTGTGGGTGGAACCAGTCCAGCTCACACAGACACAGCAGATTCTGAATGCAGCTCCTATGATCCAATATTCAAATGGGGGAAAATCAAGGAAAAGCTGAATTTGGGGCAGAAAGAACTTTGAATATGGCGCTTATGGACCAACGAGACCATGTGAAAGTGTTAAAAAGCTGAATAATATGACCCTTTTAAAGTTAACTCATCAGGGTCAGTTTGTGAAATCAAAACCTTAGCGCCCACTTCTCAGTGCGTGACATATTCCTTTTCCAATGTTTTCAGGCCGACCACACAGTTTGAACTGGGTGTATAATGAAGGAGTGTGGAACACCTCTCATTCTCATGTTATGACGTATCCCCGAAGGTGAGAAACATCTGAGATATCAAAAAAACAAACCAGGAAGGAAGTGTCCAAAACGGATGCATAAACAACCGTTCCTAGAGAGTACATAAGTGACATGAATTGGACAATATCACTAATTAAAAATTGGGTTTACTGTCAAAAATGATGCTTGAATGGAGAGATATTGAAGATGAGAGTGAGAGAACATCATAACAAAAGATTAGTTTGAAATTCACTATTTTTGGCAACAATAATTTATCCACACTTCCATTCATTTTGTCTTCATTAATTCATCATTTTAAGTTGGTCATACTATAAGTGCAGCAGCCGGTGGGATGGCATGAACTTGTAGTGGTGTGGTCACTGAGTGTTTCTGTCAGTGTGAAAACAGACCAGTTACAACATGACCAGGATTTCCTCACATTTTCCACGTGTGATGATGTTCCACATCCGACAATGTCCAACCAACTCAAGCAGCTACACACACACACACACACACACACACACGGAGACTTCAAAAGTCTTGTCATTGTGTTTTTGGCATTTTAATACTTTCAGCTTTAACTTTAAAATATATTACCCAGTTTCCTATTCACACGTGGTTATATGAGCCAAAAAGCCCCAAATCACATGCCCTTTATCCACCCCTCTCTCCCTCCATCCCTCTCTCCATCCATCTCTCTCTCCATCCATCCGTCTCTCCATCCATCTCTCTCTCCATCCATCCATCCATCCATCCATATTGAAATGATCACTCTGCAGCAGTTAAACAAGCTGTTATATCCAAATCATTCAATTCTTTCTTTTTAAATGTATGTAAACATTAGCAGACATGTTTGGCCAGCAGCACTGAACAAAATGACAATTATATTAGCATTACCAACACAGTAGCATTACAAAGATATTAGCCTTAAGAAGACAGCAGCCTCGCCATTTTCTTTTGCATCAAATTCATATACAGTTGATATATAGCATAACCATGTAATCAATTACATTTGGAAATGAATGTGTATGATACAGAATAAAGTGAAAAAAGCTTTGCCACCTTTATGGCATAAACTGTGTTTCTTACAGACAACTGTAGATGTAAACCACAGTTACTTCCTGGATTTGGTGATTTCACACAGAAATCCATCAGCTCTTTCAAAATGCAAAATGGCTGTTTAGCATGTATTTAACAGATTTCTCTCTGGTATCATTTGGATAAATACGATTTTGACACAATCTTTAAAACATCTTTGACATTATTTTAAGATGCAGACTTAAACTAGTAATCTATTTTCCCAGCTTGACTTGTTTTCTGTAATTTCTAACAAGAAATTAAAGAAAGGAATCAGTATTAAACTATATTTATTTGATCAAAAGTCGATTTTTATCTGAATGTACTGAAGAACATCATGTAACAAACTGGTGCACACACATTCATCATGGAGGAATGGCAATACTTTAGCTTTGACAGTGAGAAAGCCTTGTGTAAATGTGCTTTTTTTGCAACTTGAAGCAAAGTGCATAGTGATTGTATATTTCAGATATATTTGGAATATTGAAAGAACGTTTCCTGAATTTGGGCATTTTAAACAGAAGCTCTGCTTTGATACTCCACAGCTTCTGTGGAGAACGTCTGACTCATTACCGTCGATACACACACACACACACACACACACACACACACACACACACACACACACACACACACACACACACACACACACACACACACACACACACACACACACATCAAACAAACTGTTGAATGCGAAATGCTTTGATTTGTCTTTTTCAGGTTACCAATGGCAAACTGAACCCTGTGAGCGAGGCAGCAAAGGGCACATAGATAAATAAAGAAAAAAAAGAACTTTAGACACACACACACACACACACACACACACACACACACACACACACACACACACACACACACACACACACACACACACACACACACACACATGCACACATGCCTCGTTCTGACAGAAATAAACACATAAGCACAACCTGTTGAGATCTATGTGCGAGAGCCAAGTTATTGAGGGCAGGGGTTCAAATCAATCTCTGAGGTTGCGAGCTGCAGCTGCATAATATCGCGGGGTTCAGAGGAAATGTGCGCTATATCATAAATCAGGAGCGCAGTGAAGGGAGAGTGCAGATACGAGATGAGCGCCACGTCGGAGGATGACTGAATATGCCTGCCAGTAAAGGTAGCAGCTTTGGCTGCTTTCTCAAAAAAAAACGAAGCATTTTGAGCCTTTCAATCGGGCTCCTCTGAGGTCAGCAATTTCTTTATCTGCCCACTCATCTGCTTTCTCTCCCTATGACAGCAAATCCATTCAGTCAATAGCTTGTTCTTTTCTTTTTTTTTTTTTTATCGGTTATACAGACAATTACTGCAATTAGATGAAGCCTTGGATTTTTTCCAACTTGGCGCAGACATCAAAGACACCCCCTGTAATTAATTTTAGTTTTCAATGTTTAAAAATGATCCAAAATAACCAGAAACAGCAGTCAAGATGTTACATCGACAACCTCCACACAGCAGGCTTTAGACACTAAAACACCTAAAACAGTTTGGTGATGTGACTCTCTTTAGCCTCCGGTCTGTCTTCAGGACAATCAGGTCGAAGGTCAGACATGATGCGGCTGTAAGTCAGCAAAAATAATGACGATCATGTTAATCCTTCTCTTAAATGGGAAATTACAATTAAAGCTGCAAGCAGCCTAGACGGGTCCTCGCCCCTTCCGGGACTCCCACTGAGAATGTCGGTCGACATAAGTATGTCATGTAATGAAACTTTTTAAATTTGAAGTCAGTTGGTGAAATGTGATTTGATTTCTAAATTTCGCAGGTGGCGCTATTGAGCCATTTTGTCACTCAAATGTGTATTTCAATCTGATTAAAAAAATTTTTTGTCCAGGTCTGATGTGTTTGCAAAGTGTTACAACTTTTCAAGTATTTTCAAGTTTCCATAGGCTCAGACCCTAAAAATTGGAATTGATATTTTATTACACTGTTGTGATGATTTATCCTGACAATGAGCCAAACATGTATTAATTCATGTATTTATTGTAATTAACAAAAGCCCATGTTGGCATCAAGTGAATTTCTGCCCCGCATGACAGAAGAGAAGAGGCAATATTGATGATCCATGTTGAAGACGAGGGTCTGGTGAGGTTACAGCCCCTCAGGCTGCAGCCAGCTCACTTCTGTCCACTGAAACGGAGCGTCAACAGAGCAGAAATCTTCCTGGACAAGCAGCTGACCCTCACTGATGGGCCACGGTGTTTATTCTACTGCACTATTCAACACGGTGTGGAACCATGGAGGAGCTTCCAGCTGTCGTCCTGCAAACTGCCAAGGAGACGATCACCGTGTAATCTGCTCACCACGAGTCCTTCACGAGAGGCTGCACTGTTTCTGTAAAACCAGCAGAGATGACGAAGCGCGGAGAGAGACTGAACTAGAATGACTGCAGGAAGCCGGGCAGTGAAGAGAAGCTCGACGCTAATAACGCCGTCATGTGACGATGAGGTCTGCTGAAAACATGCGATCTGAACGCTGCAGGAGTCCTACAGCCTGATGCAGACAGACAGCATGTGCAGAATGCTGTCGTTCAGGTTTTGTTTACAGTGCATCAAGTGTTTTAATTTTGCACTAAAACTAAAAGAGTTTTACTGATCTGAACTAAAATCAGTTCGACCCGCCTCTTTCAACTCCACATGGATCCAGTTTACATTATTTAAAATGTTTCTTGATGAAGATTCAATCATACTGTTTACTACCAGTGAATGTTTGTTTTGACTCCCGGATTATGTTTCCATAAGAACAAGAAATTAGAATTCAACATAACACATACACACACACACACACAAGCACACACACTTTTCTGATGAGTTCTGCTGTTTTTCTGCTTTTTGTTTTGTTTTCTCTGAGAAAGATTTTCATTAGCGGGTTGTTGTTTTGGTCTCTGCTTGTTTTTATAATGCCTAGAGCATTATTATTATTTTCTTTTTTTTCTTTTAACCTATTGTGTCCAGATATTATCGTGACGACTTCTGAAGTCAGAATGAAAATGAATATCGGAAATGTTTCAAAGTTTTCGGCCTCAGTGAGCCAAAGAAGACTTTGTATGAAACAACGCTTCATCGAAGACTGATAGTTGTGAGGATTCATTGCTGAGTGTGAAAATGACCAATAAGTTGTTCAAAGAATGATCATAATTAAATACCAACATGTGGCATCCATCCATCCATCCATCCATCCATCCATCCATCCATCCATCCATTTCTTTCTTTTCTTTGCAGTCTACACTGATGATGTGGAACAGAGGTGATTCAACCTGCAGCTCCTCTATAGCAGCTCAATAATTATTTTATTTGCATACTTGTTGTCACTTGTTGGGAAATCGTGAAAAAGGAATCGTAAAGGTCACAGAGCCGTGAGGTGGAACAACAACAATGAGGAAAGTTGATGTACAAGCCAACGCTTGCTAGTGTTGGTCTGCAGAGTCTCACTCCGTCTCCACGGGGACGGAGTGAGGCCGCAGCCAGAGAAGGAAATATTAACCGGGGGGGTTAATGGGCCAAGTAAAAGCCCACTTAGATAATCGATGGCCTCAAATGAACTTTTTATTCCAGCCAATTGACGGAGACGGTGCAGACAATGATCCCAGTCCACCCGAAGCTGCACTCAACCAGCCAAGACTTTATTGGTGGCTGGTCTTTGATCCTGATCTCTGATCTCCAGATTTACAGCTCGTACTCACACACACAAAACCACAAACACTCACTAGGAAGCCTTTTAAGCGACCTGAAAAACCACCAGTGGAAATCTGAAGTGAAGGGAGTGATGAGCAGCACAACACAATGTCACACAGCCACTCTCACCTTCTTCAACTGACTGCATATTTAATAGAACCGAAGTCAAACTGAACTGCTGGAGAAGCTCCACATGTAAAATAGATTTTTGAGAATACACATAATAACTCCATTCCAAAAACTACCTCAGTGACCTTTCAGTATTGATTTGCTTCATTGGTGGAATTCTATACCAAAATGACCCTTTTGGGAAAACATGGTAGAGGGAGCATCAGGCTGCTTCACTTCCTCTTGCACTGGAGGTATTGAACTATGGTGGCCCAGAAAGGCCAATGGCACAACGAACAGCAAAAAACCACAACAAACAGCACAAAAATGCAACACAATGGTCGGAGAAGAGGCTTTGTCTTCAGGGTGAAATATTTTCTGACGGAACCAAAGTGGAACCAAACAATGGCCAGCAGGGGCCTGTACTATGACACTGGATATCCTCTTGTTGAGATAACTTTAAGGGTTAACCCTGGGTTTTCTGTACTACGACGATCATTCCCTTATCACCGGGATAAATCACCGTGGTAACTTGCTCTGGATGTCTAACCTGCTCCGGACCTGGTTACGTTCTCGATAAGATCACAGTGAGTGTAACAGCTCCGCCTCCTGACCAATCAGATCTCTTAGAAAATGACCTGCCCGATCTTAATAATTTGATTGGTGCACTGTTTCATTTCAATTCAACTTTATTTATATAACACCAAATACTACACGTTTGTCGCGGTGATGCATTAATATTCCAACACAAGAAGCTCAGCCTCAAAGCAACTGGATGAAAAATATAAACTAAAAGAACAGTCAGGAGGTTCATCCCGACACATTTCTGCTGTAATAAAGTGAAACGGTTATTACAACGCCGTCTGGTTATATTTTCCAATGAATTAATAAGGTATAATCTTATGAAGTCACGGATTAACAAGTCAGGAATGTTCTGGCTTTGGACACGACAGCAGAGTTGCTTTTAGCCTGGAGGATGTGTTTTAATTCTTCATATTCTCAGAGAATAACTGCTCCTTCAGTAATCTGTAAACTGCGCTGAGGATTTCTCCATGTGTGTGATTGGTCGCAGTAAACTCCACCCCTTTCATGTGAACGTGCACACATAGGTCTGGGTTGAACTAACGTGTTGATAAGCTCCTTCATAGTAACGGTGATCAGGATCAGTCAACCCAGGAAACAGAGAGAGGTCCTGGATATGTTGATCATGGTTCATAGTCCAGGACTCAGATCACATATATAACATTGACATTTTCCACACAGTGACCGGCATAACTGATTTCTGATAAAACATTAAACACGTTAATCACAACCAGCTCTTTATTTATGTTTCAATAATCTCTCCCGTGATCAAAGTAGTCCATCTGCTGCACACTTCTGTCGTGGTGTTTTGCTGCTGTGTTGTGATTTTTTCCTGTGGTGTTGAGGTTTGTTCGATATGGTGGCACAGAAGGGCAACAAATGAAAGAGCAGATGAACTCTGAAAATAACCAGAACTTGTGCAGGAGGAGCGAGTTCACCTATTGTAGTGGAAGATTTGACGTCAAAAGAAAAGAAAAGAAAAGAAAAGGAAAAAAAAGAAGAAGAAAACCTTCCAAAGTGATGATAACTAAAATCAAGAATATAAGTTTACTGATTTTGCTAAACGTATTAATGCTCTGTTAAAATAAGAGCTACATGATTTTACTATTTGTCAGTGGAGTCTTTGAAGCAGTTTATCAACCAACAAAATATTCAAACAAAAAGAAAAAAACAAAGGGTTTTATATACATGCGCAGTATTTCAGGCAGTCGGACGGAACCGACACCGCCAAGCCGATAATCACAGAAACGTCTTCACCAATCATAATTCACACATTTGAAATCCTTTAAGCAGACAATCAAACATTTTGGAAAAGAAAAGCTGGTACCTGAAAGAACACGGCCATGGCAGCGATGATCCGCTTCTCCCTGAGCGCCGCGCTCAGGCTGTCAAAGTCGTCTGAGTTGTACATGTAGATCTGCATCTGTGAGAGACACAAACACCACAAACAAACTCAATATCAAACCTAAAACACACTGATCAAGTCAACGCTGCGTCAATGACATTCAGAACATGAGCTGGTTTTATACCCGCAACAGTGAAAGAAGAGCAATGCAAACGGCAGCTTATATCCTGTATCCTCAATATCTCTGATCCAGAACATAAACAGTTAATGCATCTCATTATTTGTCTGTTTATAACACATGAACTCACATTACTGGGAATTAACTGCTGTCAGAACATGAAATAAACGTTTGATGAAAATACAGACTTCGCCCTGGTTGCACGAGTTTCATGTTCTTAGTCAATATCATCAAACGTGTTGCCAAAGGGGAAAAACAGACTTTTGTGTGTGTCATGAGAAAAGGGAGGGGCAAGTGTCACAAAGTCTGGAACTCCTTCACAAGCTGGACTCATCTCAATGTGCAGTACTGCCAAAATAAAACTACAATTAAACACAATTCACCAAAATTAACCAACAATTAACCTAGAATCAACCGAAATAAAACTAACCAAGACTTAACCAAAAAGAACCATAATTTCTCTTAGAAATAACTACAATTGATGTAGAATTAAACAAAACTATCCGAGACTTAATGAAAAAAACCAAAGGTTGGGAATCATTGCTTCATGTGGCCTGTGAAGACATTTTTGCTGAAAAAGATTTTGAATAATTGACAGAATTAATCTGGGTAATAACAGAAATATCAATTTGTTAGATAACCATTTAAGGATCATTTTAAATCAAATATAGACATTGGTCTGCACAGCTACACAAGGATATGCTGACCGGTCAGACTGAGCCGTTTAATTTTGATTGAAATGAATCTTGTGAAAAGCAATCCCAAATACAGTGGATGTTAATGTCTCCCCTCTATTTTTATAGATGCTGCTGTCTGTATACTGCATTTAGAACAATTGTCACTATTATTATTCCATATTTCAATCCTGTTTCCATGCAGATGTTTATTCTCAGAAAGCCTTTAGTACACACGACAAAGAAGCAGCACATTTTCTGACGTTGTTTTGTGTTTAAGAGACAAACCAGGTTGCAGCCTGAAGTCAATAATACTGTGAAATTGACTGGGATGATGGTTGTTGTTCAGTGAAAACCAATGAGACACACACACACACACACACACACACACACACACACACACACACACACACACACACACACACACACACACACACACACACACACACACACACACACACACACACACACACACACACACACACACACACACACACACACACACACAGCAAACTGGCCAAAACAGTCAGGCACTATTTGTTGTCATGGTGATATTGAGGCATGACGAATTAAGGCACACCACAGATGTGTGTGTGTGTGTGTGTGTGTGTGTGTGTGTGTGTGTGTGTGTGTGTGTGTGTTTACATGGTTTGTAACGATGGAGAACATGCTTCTGCATGCCAAAAGCAATTGTTGGGGCTTTTTCCTCGCCAAGATCAACACTGTCAATATCACTTGTGTTGCTTTTTCTCCAGCTCACTAATCCTAGCATAAAGAGCTCTGTGCATCACTTTTTGATCTATTTGCAGAGTAAACAGTTGTCAAGCCGCCTGATATAGAGTCTGTTTGGTGAATTTATAGCAGAGGCAGCTCAACTGGAACAACACATTCTCCTGGACCGGTATTAATTAAAGTCAAAGTGTGTGTGTGTGTGTGTGTGTGTGTGTGTGTGGGGGGGGGGGGGGGGGTCTATGAATGTAGCAGCTCAGCAATGAGAATACCCTCCACCACAGCAGCGTTTGGCCAAATGACGGCAGCATGGACTTCATCACACTGAAATGGGATGTTGATGACACAAAATAGACAAAGGACTGATTCTGCTTTGCTGCTGAAACCCGTCCAATGTGCAGCGCTGTGTGGTGACATGAAGCACAGCAGAGAGGTTTTAGCAGACTGGAGGGTCACACACATTACCAGCCCTTTATTCACACATTCCATCAGAAGAATCATCAGCATGCTCAATTAGCTTCATAAACAATGTACTTCTGAACTTGAAGGTAGTATGTTTTCATAATGAAGGATGTTCTGTGTTTCACTATGTATGAAATCCAGCCAGCTCGGCAGACCTCAGTCTAATATGAATAATGCCAGATCAATTATGAAGAGGTCTTTTGACTTTTTAGTACAAAGTACAAAACAACAAATTAGTGTTTTTCTCATACTAGAATGAACAGTAGCACTGTATTTGATTACATGGTCTATCAGTTACATTACTTTTTCTTTGTTATTCCACATGAGGAAGGTGCTTAAAATTAAAACATTTGCTCTAAACTGTTGACGTACTAACAGTGTGCAGGTCAGTACTGTCTATCTGTCATGTCTGCTGCATCCAGGCACTGAAGCCTTTTCAAAAGGCAAACGCAAACTCTATAAACCCATATCTTTTGACTGTGAGAGCCCACAAAGTCACACAGAGAACTTGGCAGCACGTGCGTCTCACTCGGCTCATCACAACGGAGTCTACAAAGATGGAAAACAGAGAAAATACAGATCGAACCCAACAAACTGGCCGATTAGAGAACTAACGACCTTCCACTCATCTTGTGTTTGTCCACTGAGCTCAGATTAAGTTTTGATGGTGTTTCCTGGTGGCTGCTGCTGTGACGCAACTCAGCTTTAGCCTTGTTTTCACTGCGCAGTACGGTAAGGCAACGCGTACGCAGACTCAACTCTTTCTGCGGTTCCGCCGCAGAAAGTACTGTTAAAATGTAGGCAGGGTTGTGAACGCCGCCAGCATGTGACGTCATTACACAGTAGACGCAGGACCAACGCGGAACACATTTGGTGCGGTGCTGCTCAGGTGTTTGAGTAAAGCCATGAGCCTTCATTCTCTGTGACACAGCTTGAATAACTTTCTCAGTCTGAACAGCAGCTTCCTGATATGGAGAGGGGCGGCTGCACCTTGTTTGACCACCAGGGGTCAGTGTAGCGCCAACGTTTCAATAAACTTAGTGAACCAAAAAACCAGTTTGCACAAAGAGCATACGTGAACAACAACGAGAAGGTTTACGGCAGATAAGCAATTTAATACTGCAGCTTGTCCAGAGTGACGATCGTCAATGACCAATCAGCAGACGGCCGCGTCGTAGAGGAGATATGAATAATGGCAACCATCGGGTACAATACTTTCGGTACTATTCACAACTTGTATCGGCGGAAACACATGAAAATGCGACCTCATACAAACACTTTAGAAACATTTTATTTATGTCTTTGCAAACTGAGGACATACGAAGCATAAAATTGAAACAAAAGTCGAAGGAAAACAAATGAAATCCCTCAGAAATGCTCCATCAGGTCCCTGGATGAAATTAGATCAACTGTATCCAGCGTTAAAACAACACAATAAGCTTTAAAATTCACTACTTTTATTGCCATTATTTGTCACATGTTCCCTTTTTCTTTGGTGTATTAAAGAATGGAAAGCAGAAACACCAGAAGCTTTGATTTTCCCTGTAGGTCTCTGTCCTCTATCGTCGTGTTAATGAGTTCTTTCTTTCTGACTTTCTGTCACACAACACTCGAGACGACGAGACAAAATATTAACAGTTTCTAATTTCCTAATTGTTTTGGATCCACTAAGAGTTACAGCCACATAAATCTGTGATTTAGTGGAGATCAGCAGCAGACTGAGGGCTTCAGCATTAATCTGGGCCAGTTTACTGTGGAGACGCTCCAGGACGTTGAGCTGAGGACATCCCACCCGATAACATCAGGCGTGTAAGTTTAATTGTTTGTAATTCGTCATGAAAACAATTGGACATTTCAAATGGGAGGTTTAAGTTAGAAACACATGCTCGTTATCAGGAGCTTTATAACCTGTCCAGGTGTCTTAAGGACCTTTTTCCCAGTGTGTACATCCATGCACAGCCTTATGGAAATGAATCCAGCTGTCTATCTCAAACTATTTTTACATTATATTTGTGCCTCTTGGACCTCTTTAACTCTGCTGCCCACACATTGTGCCAGCCTGACAAATCCACACTGAGAAGTGACTCAAACACACTAAATTTAGTTTGATTTTAGCTGCAGAGAATTCCTCTATAACAAACTGGTAATCAGAGAACTGAAACAAATCAGATGGAGTTAGAGCTTGAAGACTATCCATCGTATTGTTCTTTCAGGTTAAAGGTCACGGGGGGAACAGTTCACTGCTTCAGTAACACAGAGAGAGAAACATCACCCACACATACTCAGACTGCAGTCATCATTTAACATAAACTTTTATAGTTTTCACAGTGGGAGGAAGCAAGAAGAGATTTCAGCTGTGAAACAAAAGCACAACATAACAAGGTCAACCACTGATCCTCATTCTTCCCATTAAACAGAACATTGTTTAATGCATGGAAGCTTCTCATTGGACTTGTTTCGTTGTTAGAAAAGATCATATTTGATATCTTCGCTCCTCAGAACATTAATTATTCAACGCCCACACCACAGGTCTTGATGCTTACTTCCGATTCCTTGCGGAGATCTGATTTCTTTGTGTGATTGTTCTCACTACATTTTAAACTCGACCTCCATCAGACCGCAGTGTGAACGCTATCCGATCCCAGAGTGAGCACATGCTCAGAAGAAGGTGTGGCGCCACGAGCACACTGTTTACGGAAGTAAATATGGATGCCCGGTCAGCGCCAGAGTTGCCAGATCCAGCTCAATGTTTCAAGCCCAAACACAAAGTAAAACCCAAATCTCAACCTCGGTAGAAATCATAAAGCGAATTGGGGGAGACCCGCCCAACTCAGCAACGGTGCTCAGCATGTGTGGATCCATTTTCAAGTGCCTGTGCAATAGGAGGCGACAAAATGACGAGTGAAAGAAGAAGGAGATTGAGTAAAACAGAGAGCACAGCTTCAACATTTTGGGCTCCGACGCTTATTTGTCACACCAGTCACGTCTTTGACATGGAAGTCGCATATATGCAACTGGATCTTTGAGGCGGCAATCTTATTGAAAGACATCAGATATACGATCTGGTACCTCATATGATTGAGGCCCGGGTCTGGTGTGTAAAAACTGGAATTGCAATGTTCACACTGTCAAAAAACAGATTGGATGATATGAGTCACTTGTGAGCTTAAAAACAGAATTGGGGCGCATTTGCCTGCAGCGTGAACGGGGCCTAAGAGTCACCAGTTGCTTAGAACCACATGACTGAGTTCTGCACTGTTCATTTCAAACAACCATATTCATACCACACATGAGACGAACACAGTCCCGCTGAAGCACATCTGCAGATTCACTGTTTGTTTCCCCCCTGATGACTCCAGCTGTAAACCTCTTCGGGTGGAGGCAGTGTGTCGCAGATCATACTTGTGAAGCAGTCGCTGTGTCGCGTCCTGTGCTGAGCCTTCACCCTGCCAAACCCAACCTGTGTGTGTCGCTGCTCGTTTAGCACTTGGCCCAGCACACCACACTCTCCATATTTATCTGGGGAGGGAAGTGTGCAGCATGCAAACACAGCCACAGGAGCATCTGCAAGGACTGGAGGGCAGGAGGATTCAGATCACCTCACCGCCTTCACTTCTCAGCTCGTATCACCTTACAAAGACTGTGCACTGATGTGATGTATCACTGCTGTTACTCAGAGCTGCATTGAAAACCCAGCATGAACTAGTGAGACAGTTAGTGGGACCTGAATTACAGTGGGTGAAAGTATGCTGACACAACCACCTCGGACTTTGCTTTTATCCAGAGGCGACATCCGTTTTTTGTTTTTTTTTAGGTTTTGGTTACTAAATCTGGTTCTGTCTCGTGTTTTCTTAAATGTAGAAGGGAAAGGCCAAAATCAAAAAGGTGCCCATTTGTTTTGTAATAGACTACAAGGCTGGTTAGACCACAATATAACAAATAAAACTGCCTGTGACAATATCAGAGAAGATATGAATGAATGAATGAATGAATGAATGAATGAATGAATGAATGAATGAATGAATGAATGAATGAATGCATGAATCTTTATTTAGATTGTGTAAAAAAAGAAGAAACAAATGAAACAAACAAGTAAAAATGAAAAACACAAAAATAGGTAAATCATACTCCAGCATACTCCATTTTATCATACATGGCACGAGCTTTACATGTTCGAATGCAGGGACTTATTTAATCCCACCCCCTTGCATTAGTTTGGACTTTAGGTATTTATGCAATTCAGTACTTTCTCCAAATACAAACATACTCCTGTCTGTACTACTTCAAGACAGTCATATTCCTGGTAAAATGATTTTAGACTTTGGAGGTCGAACTGTTTTCAAAGGCTTCAGAGTCCGTGTGAAGCAGGAATTTGATGTCTTGGCGAAAAGGATCTGCAGTGGATTCAGCAGAGGTAGACAATTAAAGTAATTTCTTTAAATGTAAAAGACTTGACGTTTTGTCTTTTGTTTTCTTCCTGACACAGTTTTATTGCTGATGACACAGAAGAAAGAGGGCGTCCATGTATCTCTCGATAAATAAACAATCAAACCGTGTCATCCTTCTGGGCTTCTCATTCATTCTGCTGCAGCATGAGACTCAGATCTGTAAACGGCTCCTCCTAAAGCTTTATCATGTCCTAATTGTAGAAATCACTGTTTTGTACGGATGTTTGTCTTTGGAAAGTCTTTGGACTGAATGCCTTTGAATGTCAATATTTCCTGCTGGCTCCGCAATACAACTGTCAAATATCAGAGCACGCTGTTTCTCTACATCCTCCTCTATGTGATGTCTGTAATATTACGGGGGGGGGGGGGGGGGGGGTACTCTTATCAATAAGAGGAGGGAGGCAAACCTGTCATTTGTAGCAGCAGAGTGAATGGGAGAGGGAGACAAAGAGCAGAAGAGATTTGGGTAAACAGTGTACCGGGAGGAGTAGAGAATGGAAACGGCGTTCAGCCTCAGGAGGTGTGTAACTGCACCTTTCCCTCTTCCTGGAGTTCAAAAGCCTGAGTCTGAGCTCGACATACCGTTATGCCTGGAGGAGAATCAACAACAAACAGCTTATTCATTTTCTTCTCAGAAAAGCTCTTTGGAGAGGAGAGGGGAGCCCCCGTCGCTCCCGAGGCAACGAGGGTCCTCGTCTACTTCTACATCTTCGCATCACTCCAAAAGACATTCCCTCCCAGCCGGTCAGACGCCCGATGACACCATTAAGCTGCAACCTGCAATCAGAGCCGGAGCAAGGCTGCATGGAGGCTGCTCAAGGCTTTGGCTGAAAACACCACCTCCAACTGATTGAAGGAACAAAAAACGTCCAAAGGAAGTGAACCGGGTGATTCGTTTGAACTGTCCAGAGATTTTCTGGTTATGTAGGAGCAACAGTACGTCTTAAAGCCATCCAGTCATATTTATTCCTCTTTATGATTAAAGATGTAGGAATTGAAACCTGAAATGGAAGTCTCTTCCATTAGGTCCAGCCAATGAACACCATTTATATACCTAAATAAAAAGTGAATCACTTCATTTGTTCTTTCCGATTTATTGAGTCACAAAGGGATTTTAGAAATATCAAATCAATGAAAAATGACCAGAAGATTTGCTTCTCTGATACAAACATTTGAAATTTTATGAAATATTTTACATAATAAATATCAATCAAATATATGGGAAGAAGATTTAAGTGTAAACTGAAACTATGGAATGAAAAGAAACTAAAAAGTATTGAAAATCCTGGTGAAAAACCGTGGCTCTCTGTGATGATAATTATGGTTTTACTAATAACAGAATTAGAGTTGGACTGGCTCTGCGGCTCCCGGACGTATAGCCAGTGTTGCAGTTCAGGTGAAAATATCTGTCTCCAGTTGAGTGTTGAGTTTACCAGCTTGTGTACAGAAATGTGGAGCACATTATAGAAAGAGTCTAGTTTCGTCTTTGTGTTTGTTTATGTTACTGATAATGAGCGCCTTTGTCACTTTTTTTCTCCCCAATTCTCAATGGGCCAAATCTGTTTGTCGTTGTCACATGAATACTATATATTAAAAATATAGAGAACTCCCAATTGGGAACGTTCTCATTTCCAAGATCCTTGTGCAGGATAAAACTGAAGGGAAATGTGTAAAGACCAGTAATCTGATGAAAAACAATGAATAAAATTATTTTTAGGTTCATTATTGTGTTAAAAAAAGAGAAGCTCTTGTTAAAAATATAGCAGCTAAAGGCGTCATTTTTGCTTAAACAAATGTACTGTAAGTGTAATTTATCAACCTTTTATTAACAAACATGGAGTTGCTTTTAATCAATGTAAAATATGTTAAAGTAAAAGAAAATTCCATGAACTCATGATCTGATGGTAAAAGTTGTATATGTATATTTCTACTCTATACTTCCTATAATCATTAACTATTGAAACATTTCTCTCTCCATGGATTTTGAAATGGATTTCACCAAGTATGAGCACACAACTATGAACTCCCACTATGATTACTTTTAAAATTGAATTCTTTTCTTCAGAATGTATTCATTTATCTGCACTTCAACACTTGTTTTGTAGGTTTTACTTAATTTTGTAAATATGAATTTGTCCTGGATACTATGTCCACAGTCTTCACGCAAAACCGACATTCATCTGAAAGTGGTTAAAAATAATAAGAAAAACAGGAAAGACAATCTATTCAACTTCCATCGGGTACTAGAGATATTGGTTCCAATTCCTTAGTAGTTTAAGTTTAGTTTCTGTAAGTATTTGAACTTTGAATATGCTTTTGTTTGGTTTGTCAGCTTTTTAAATTATACTTTAATAGTTTTTCCATATTGATTGTAAGTTGGGTGAGGGCAAGAGTTTTTAGGTGTCTGACGTGAAAAATTGTGGCTGTGTGTACTAATTCAACAAGTACATGATGGCTGACCTGCTAGAAGAAAACATTTTTATTCCTCACTGATTATTGATTGGAATTTATATGTCTATGTGCCAAATGTTTTGGGGAAAAACTTCAAAGGACTAATGTGAGATATTCAAGGCATTTTAGTTACGAGAAAAATTGTTGAATAACAAGTAACGTCTTATTTCTTCCACCTTAGAAGGTTCTTGAGTGAATTATGTGATTTTCATTATCGGCTCCATAGTCTGAAGTAACATTCAGTAAGAAGGAGTAGGATGATGGAACAACTGCAGGCTCTTTTCTGAAAGTCCTCCCAAACTAAAGTCCTGGACTGACCTCAGGGCCTCCTCCCAGACCAAACTAAAGTCCTGGACTGACCTCGGGGCCCCCTCCCAGACCAAACTAAAGTCCTGGACTGACCTCGGGGCCCCCTCCTAGACCAAAGTAAAGTCCTGGACTGACCTCGGGGCCTCCTCCCAGCTGGATGTGCCTGGTAGACCTCTAATGGGAGGAGACCAGGGGGTGTCCAAACCAGACGAAACATCTCAACTGATTCTTTTCAATGTTGAGGAGGAGCAGCTCTACTTTGAGTCCATCCTGATGGCTGAACTCCTCACTCTGTCACTTTATCACTCTGTCACCAAGACGTGAACCATGCTACAGAGGAAACTCCTTTCTTCCGCTTGTATCCTCGATCTGATGGTTTCAGTCATGATCCAAGTTTCATGACCATATGTGAGGGTGGAGATGTACCGACCGGTAAACAGAGATCTTTCCTTTACAGCACAGCTCGTCTTCACCACAACGATCTGGACAGTAACTGTGTTGCTGCAGCCCCCTGTCCCAATCTGTGCACGATCTCACCACCCCTCCTCCATCTCTCCTGAAGGTGAACCCAAGCTATTTAATTCCCTCCACCTGGGGAAGGTACTCCAGTACGCTATACTCTCAAAGGTCCTCCCACAAGACTTCTCAGGTGATGTAGTTCTAAGCCTTCTCCAAGTCTACTAGACACTTGTAGACTGGATTGGCAAACCCCTTGATAATCTGTGAGAGGGTGAAGAGCTGCTCCATTGTTTCACAGCCAAGAGAGAATCCACATTGTTCCTCCTGTATCTAAGAGTTATCAGTCGGAGTCTCCTTTCCAGTTTCCCCGCATAAACGTTCCCAGGGAGGCTGAGAAGTGTGATACCTCGATAATTGGCACAGACTCTTCGGTCCCCATTTTTGAAGATGTGGTCCACCACCTTGGTCTGCCAGTTTGAAGGAAATGTAGCCAAGGTCCATGAGATACTGTAGAAGCGTATCAACCAGGACAGCCCCACAATGTTTCCTGAAGGATAATCACAAATATTGAAAATGATTCATCTGCATCACTGCTAACAGTGAGTCTATCATAGGCAACAAGAGGCAAAGACAAAATGGCAGGTCACACCCCAAACATGTCTCCATCCATCAGAGGACGCAAAGAGACATCCAGGTCAGGTCAGGTCTGGGTCATTTGCTTGAGGACAATAGAGAACAAGAGGGGTTGAGGATACTGGCTGGGTTAAATGAATGAATGAATTATAGGATTAACTTGTTGGTAGACGTGGAAGTACCCAGAGAAAATGAGAACATGTCTGCTGCAGGATGAAAGTGCTAACCACTTCACAGAGAGCAGACTATCCTAAATCGATGTATGTAGACGTCTGGATGTTAAACTGACTAACAACACTAGTGATGACAGGCCAGTCGTTGATTAAGTCCTGAGAATATTAGGGAATCCAAACTGTCACAACTAAATCAACCATGAGCATGGTAAGTGATTTAATCTGCAGGATCAAATTTGTGTAATAATTCTCGAATGAAGGCTTCCGTCAAACTGTACTTTCAACAGTTCCATAGGTAAAGCAACACAACTGAAGCCTCCCAAACAGGCTGGCTCGTTAGGTTTGAGTCCTCCTCCTCTCCAAGTTGCAGTGCATGGCAGTTCTGACACCGTGGAGGAGATCCAGCGCATCTCGCAGATGGCACTTGACACGCTTGAAGAGGGAGACATCCAGGGAGCGTTTCCAGAATGGCAGCTGGGAGCGTCACAAGGTGACTTTGGGGAGAGCAGCCAAGTATACATCAGGTACAGTTTCTGCTTTTCATGGGCACGCTCTTCAAAGCGTCCGTTTCAGATGTTGACAAAAACAAGTGCGACGAAGGAAGGTTTACATTTCCTTGTTGCCCCCCTCAAAGCCTGGAAATAATTATCATAACTTTAAGTTGAGAGAACCTGGCATTCAGGTGGAAAACTTAAATGAATTGACATTTTTCTGTGGAGGAGGGGCCAATGTTTGCAACCTGGTCGCTTTGTTATCTGGCTTTATATCACGTGCATGTTGGAGCGTAACATTTGCAACTGCGGCTTTAAAATATCTCTCAATGCCAGCGGTTCAGGCACTAGATAAATCTGAGCTATCTTTGTATTGGAATAATGCATTGTTGTTTGGAAAATGTTCTAAACAAGTATTATTTTATGATGTGTGTGAGTGTGCGTGCATGTGTGTGAAATCCTCATCAAACACAGGCGTGATGTAGTGTAAGGTACTCAATGGAGCATTAATATGAGAGAAGGTAAGCACAGGAGACAGACTCTCACTATGAACAGGCTGCAGTGATGAATCAGGCCGCCTGCACCGCTGACACCTTAATGCATCATTATTATAGATGTTCTAAGTGGTTTCTGAGGGAAGGGGGAGGACGAGCTGATTTAAAGCTAACAACCCACCTGAAAAACTAAAAGTACACACATTCATTCTGCCATGTTACAAGATTCTATTATCTGACGCCGGGAGAGGCCCTCCAACAGCTGGAACTCCGGGGACAAAGCTCACGTCACTCATGTCTGGACAAAAACACACAAACTCTCCATCTCAAAGTGCGAGCTCTCTCTTTTTCACAGAATAACCTGTGATTCAAAGACTTCCCAGACAAAACATAAAAAGAGAATGTTTTATGACAGCATACATTCAATCTAGTTGTAGAAAATGTTTTCCTTTTAGGGTAAGACAACAATTCCTGAAATTCAATTATTTCTGTAAATGTTCTAAAAAGATCCCTGTGGGAGAGAGCTGATCGGCCTCATCCCCCTCCCAAACTCACATGCTAATGTAAAAAGATTGCGCTCACGTTTTGCAATGGTGCACATCCCAAAATGAAGTGTGACAACATGGCGTCCAACTTGTCGCTGCAGGACGTTATAAAACATTGCAGTGTTACAACTGAAACTAAATTCAGCAAGACAAAATAAAAACTAAATATTAAAATCGAAGGTGTGTGAAAGTGTAGAGCAACAGAATACACCAGAACCTCTGAGGAGTGGACCCGGTAAGAGCGACACCCTGTACTGGGTGGACACGTCACTGTGCACGGACACATATTTAACTGTTAACGCATCTTAAACAGGGGACAACCTGCCTGACGAGGACAACGGACAGGTTTTCCTGGCAAATAACGTCCAAAATACTTGGACTGGACCTGATTATTGGAATATTCAGGCCGTGGGTGCTACATGATTGCATCCATACTACACTCTGGGCTCACTTTCGTGCACGTTCCATAACATAACGTAACGATCCCGAAAATATCTCCATTCGCCGCCTTTCCTAAAGTTGTTTATGTTTCACTTCAGGAGTTCTGCGCCGTCTCGCTCTTTATTTCCTTTTAAATTGTGATTGTTCAGACGGGGAGACGGAGGATCTCCTCACACAAGCGGCCAGGAGCTCTGGCGCATGAGCAGCCTGCGCTCACAGATAGTGCAGTCGACTGCAGCGGGTGGGAGCCTAGCGCACAGAGTGGATGACGATTTTGACGTCACGCGTCCTCTGCGCACACGAAAGTTCCACTTTCCCTTTACAGCAGAGAACATGAGGCCCAAAACCGACCAAGAGGCTCCAATCTGGTCCCACCAAGAAAAGTGGTTATATAGATTTATACAAGTTGGTGATACAAGTTTTTTGACATTTCATTGTATTTTGCACCAGAATGTTTCATTAAAATTTACTTTATGTTGAGATTTTAACCAATTTCAGTAATAACTGTTTGATCTTGCAAAAAAATAGACTATTTCTTTACATACTGTGACCACAACAAAGAAAAACTTTGAAGTGTAAATGTAAAGGTTATTATAGTAATATTTTACCAGTGTGGTCCACTCAAGATGAAACTGGACTGTATGTGGTCCCTGAAGTACATTGAATCTTATTTAATAATTATTTTGTACATGTTATATACATATGTATATATGTATTTTTATTGTATACATCTTGTATTGGTTCAGTTATGTGCTTTTAAATAACCAAAACATATTTGATGTTTGGTTCGTTCAATATCAACTGGTCCTGCAATTTGTCCCCGAAGAGAGGACACCTGTATTCAGGGGACACTTGCCCTTGGATTTTAGGGCGTCCCTATATTACAGGTTTTACTGTATATGCAAAAGAGACTGAAAGAGCTAAGAAAGGGTGCAACATATACAATATCTCAAAAGCAAAACGTCCATTTCAACCATGTTATTAATACACACGATCATAAAGAATCCAAATGTGTTTTGGATTTTCACGTTGCATTAGTCTAGTTGCATATTTTGTTCCCAGTAATTTGCATGATTTTTGAACAAACACCTCTGAAGGGTCCGTGTTATTTTCAGCTTCCTTTTGTCTGTCATCGTCACCTTTGTGTCAGTTTTTACAGACGCAGACCTTCAGTCGATCAGCGATGAAGCTCCACCTGGGAGAAAAGAGGAGCACTCTGGGAACAAGTTGCTGCTCCATCGACGGGTCTCACATGTTGAGATGCATGATTATCATCACTTGTACCAGAAAGTATTATAGTGAGTCAAACATGTCACTGGATTGCAAATGGACCGTTATCAATGGAGCCAAACAATTAAAGCAGATGAATTAATAAATGATGAACACTCAGTGGTTCTCTTTCAGCAGTGCAGAAAGACAAGTATGTCCCAAAATGCTTGGGAATATTACACCGAAATGCATTTATTATAAATAAAAAAATGTCCTTGTAAAGAATGAACCTCATGTTACGGCTTCAACGCTGATATAAGCACCAGGCCTTACGTGCTACATTCATAATCTGTCTACGAGCTTTTGTTTTAAGGTCCCAGGGTTGTGCTATTATTAAAACAGTGTACCATCTTTGGGACAAAATAGGAATAGCTCATACATGTGTTGAAAAAACAACAACTAGTCATGTAGGCAATTTTTCCTCCTTGCAAGGTCAAACTGAAGCATCTTGAAGGTTGGATTCAGCAGCATCCTGCATGTTTGACCCCTACCCTGCATGTCGAGGAAGAAGTGGCTGATGGGTGTTGGATTTGCACAAGAGGATTTTAATGGAAAGTGTGTGTCCATCTGTGTTTTCATTCACCAACTGGTGTCAGATCAGTAACAAGGAAGCCCATCTGTGTCTAACTCCTCTTTGTGGATTGTTGAGCAGTAAATGTATTGATGAAGTGAGTAAGGGAGGGTGATATATGATGGAAGTGTAACTGTTTCACTTCACACAGAGAATTCTTTACCTTCAGTCGAGTTTTCAGTTCTGGGTGGTTTTAATTAAATGGCTGTCTCTTATTTTGTTTGAAGATGTTTTTTCTTGTGAAAAGCAAAGAGAAGAGCTCATTTTGAAGCTTTTAACGCTAGTATGACAAGACAGCCTGAAGGCAGTGAGAGGGCTGCCTTGTTAACTCTGATCACATCACAGGCCGTCGCTCATGGTGCCAAGTTCAAAGTTCTCAATACACTGGTCAATCGTATGAAACCTGTGGGACGTCGGAGCTGTTTACAGGCTTGGCAGCGCCTCCGTTTCAGCTCTTTTTTATGTGTGTTATACATATAAATGAGTTCCTGTGAGGCAGAAATTCCTCAAAGTCGTGAGACGACGGCGCAGAGGAGGAGCGAGGAGCGACCAACACTGAGCTAACTTCATTTCACACGGCCGTCTCCAACTGCAATGGTTGGCGCCCCGAGGTTACAGATGGCCAGACTGAAGGTGATGAAGAAGATCAGTCACTGATGGTACACCCTGTGGCCCCGACCCTTCACACTTTACAAACTGCCTGTCTGCACCAACACAGTTGCCAGGAAATTGAGAAAGGGCTACGCAGATAGGAGCAAGATTTCATAAAGAAAAACACAACGCATGCAGATGGCTATGTGATGTACATACACTATTAGAGAAAATGTAAGTCTTTTACTCACGGGGTAATGTTTTTACAAACTTAGAGTGGCCAGTTCGATCGTTATACGAGACAAAATATGGTTTCAAATGTTTTTGTGTGTTTGTGTATTTTGCTGTAGGTAAAGGCTGACATCAAAAATAAACTCTTCAGCAATAAAAAACAAACAAACAAATAAATAGCTAGATAAACAGATGAATAAATAATTAAATGAAATAACTGATTTACCAGGAGTGCTCAAAAGCAAGTACGCACGCACGCACACACGCACACACAGAGCACTGATTCTCTCTTTCCATTACGCAACAAATAAATCCATTTTTTTTTAGATTAGAAATTTATAAACTTCATAAATTTTTATTGTTATTATATTGTATTATCAATATTATTCTCTTTTTTCTGCTTAGTGTACTTTTCTTTAAAGTGTGCTCCTGGCTTGCAAAGGATTTCCCCCAGGGATTAATAAAAGACTTCTGATACTGATAAAGGGACAGAAAGCCATTGGTTCATTTGACACTGACTATTTTAAAGACATTTAAAGACAGTTTAAAATGAGAAATGGATTAAAATTGTTTATTCATTCTCAGTGTTACAATCAGGCCCTTGTATCCCACAGTAATCTGGTTTAAATATATGTCTATATTTGGAAGTGTAGTTCTCAGCAGCTTTTAAAAAGTGTAACCTGAGGAGGGAAAATGCACCTTTAAAGACATATTTGAGCCTGGATGTGAATCAGGGTTGAATATTGAGCATATTGAGAGGTTTATTTTATTAAAGTCCTAAAACATGTCAAATCCCCGGTTTCTGCCTTGGTGGAATCCATATTTACACGGTGGGCGTTTCATATCAGCAATTGACTGTTAAAGTGGAGAGAAAACACAGAAACGGCTCTCAGGATTTGGTGTAAGATGATGGTGTTAATATGAATGAGGAGAGAAAACAGCAGATGAAACGAACAGATTCCTACAACACAACAGCAGATTATAATAGAATGGAAATCTCCCCGCGGCACCGCTTTCCATATATCCAGCGGTCAGGAGAAGAAATAGCAGTTCGGGTACTGTATATTTACTTAATAATGCTTTTATTGCCATTTTTGTGGAGAAATCGATGCAGGAGAAGATTTACTAGTTGGTCTATTGATTGTGCTTATTGACTGCATTTTTGTAAACTAGTGTCTCTGGAGGAAACACTTTTTTTTTTTTAAAGAAATTCAACTCAAACTATTATTCATCATCCTGAAATATTTATTTTTTCAACATTTCTCACCAGATCAATGAGGCTACTTGAAGATGATGTTTTCTTTTCATGGCCATTGAGAATTATTTCCACTCGTCCTCCTGCAGATTAACACGTCACCTCATTTCAAGAAGAATTTCTCATTAAAGGTACTTCTGGAGCTCTGACCCACTGACCTTGCCTTCTTGTTTATTGTCGTAGAGATTAAGGGAGCTGAAGAGAAGCACAGAGACGTCTTTTTTTCTTTCTTTAAATTGCAGTAGAACTGTTTCCTGTGATTGTTTTCATTTAGAGATGTGAGTAGTGAGCAGAACATTAGCAACAATCTGGAAACACTATCTATTTAACAGTCGTTACAAGGATAAAGTGATTACATTCTGAAGTAAATCATGCCTGTGAACTCATCATCGAGGGAAAATAGCATCGTGAAACGTCATCATCGTGAAGCGCTCACATGTCTTTACAATAATGAAGGTTTGGCTTGACTGTAGGACGGACTTTAGCAGATTTTCTCAGAGAAGAATTTTGGGCTTTTCAAACATAAAGGTTGAAGAAATGAAGAGAAGACCATATGAATTTGGTGAAAGTGAGAATATCTGGGGGATTGGGTGGAATGCTGTCGTAGGTTAGGATCATTTTTTTGCGGTTCCAGATGTTTAATTTCCCTCCTCTTTCATTTATCTGTTGTTTTCTTGTAAATTCTTTATTTTCTGCAGAGAAAGTTGAAGACAGTTCGATTCTGTGACCTCCTGGTTCAAGATGGCGGGATTTGTCATTTCCACACATTTGTTCTGTGGGTGAAAAGTCTAAAGTTGGTATCAGACTTTGACCCAAAGGCACAAATTTTCATTTGAAAGCAGCAGAATTGGAACCTTGGCAGAAATACAGACCATGGATAAGCTAACTTTCTCACTGAACAGACAAGTTCACTAAACACTGGCATAAATTGTGTCCAATTGTGCCTTCAGGGCCACAATCGGACACATTAAAGTTTTTTGTATGAATTTTCAGGACATTGCATGGATGTCTTGTGTGGAAGTCAATGAAGTGCGACTCCACCGGGACTCAAATCCACATTAACATGCAGAAAATAACCTCTGAAATACGTAAACACACATCAACAAACCTACAATTGACACCAAACATGCTTGTCCATCCGAATTAGAAAAAGAAAATGAGAAAAGAGATGCAGTCCTCAGCACCATCATATACAACACAGTGCTGAATATTAATAATGCAGTTTATGGACATTACCTTCAGACAGAAGCCTCCACAGACCTGGATCAGCTCCTGTTGCAGACTCCCTCAGATTATTTTTCTTAGGAAATCCGAAAATTACTTTTAAGACTAGCGCCCCCGGACTTCAATGGTGAGAACAAGAACCACATGTAGGCCAGCAACTTTATTAAAGTGAAAGAATGAAGAATCACCCTCATGCACAAATAAAAATAAACAAAATAGCCTAATTTCATAAATGATCCTGACAAAACTGAAAACAAATAAAAAACAAAAAGGAAGCACATGGCAAAAAAAATGCATTTTACCAATATTTTGGAGACTCCCCAAATTTTCACAAATCATGTTTTAAGGGGGGGCTCCTGTCTCATTAAGGGGGGCTGAGCCTGTATCCTGAACATGGATACATGTAGTCATAATGAACACTGGCCTTACTGACTAGATCAATGATATAATACACTCTCTTACTGATTACAACCATGAAGACGGAACATATGATAAAGGAAAGAAATATATTCTACACTCGACTCCCCCTCCCTAGAAAAGGTAAATAATACCAACAAACTATATTGTCCTTGATGTTTTTTTTTGTGTGTACATGTATTTCTTTTTGTCTGCCATGTGATCACTGAAACCGTGTTGTTAAAATAAAGAAAAAACGAACGAAACAAAAGCTTGAGTATGAGGCTACTAATGAGGAATGCTTCTAGTTTTAACGTGACCATAAGAACGCGTGGTGAAAATACACACACACACACACACACACACACACACACACACACACACACACACACACACACACACACACACACACACACACACACACGGAAAAAGCAGTGAGCAGAGGTTGTAAGACTCAAAAAAACAGACATTAATCCTGACAGAAAACAGAGAAAATCAATAAGAGAGTACGGACTCAGTGGACAGGAGCGAGAGACAGATCTCATTTCTGAATACACTTAAACCCACACACAGACTTTGACAAGAGTCTGAACGTCCATTACATTAAAGGCCCTGCCAGACGAGTTCACTCTTCCCCGTAATGAGTCAAACTAACTTTGACAATCAAGCGCGGCTTGTATTCTTGTTCTTGGTGCGTTACTGCTCGGTGTGAATGACAATGTAAAATATAGTGTTGTGCTATTAAAAAGAATTGTCTTGAAGAAGAACGGACGTGCTTCTCAGAAGTTCAGTTGACAGCATAACCGCAGTCGCATCAGTCGGTAGATATTTTTCTTGGCAAGCGCTCGGTGTGTCCCACACTATATTACAAGATGCCAAATCACAACTTTGAGAAGCGAAATCAAAGCAAGGTTTTCCTAACAAATAGTCAAATGGAGGCAACATGAACAAGCGGTAAAGTTTGACGAGGGATGGGAAATGATATGGGAATTTTTCCGATTTCGATTCCAGTTTTGAGTTTCCTGACCGATTTGGTCCTTTATAGATTCTCTTGTCGATTCTCATTTGGAAATAAAGCTGCAGTATTACCAGCAGAGGACAAGCTAATGTCGCTGCTGCTGGGTTGAGATTCACTCCAGAATGAATCAAAAACACGACTTTCATTCAAAGTTATTGCTTCTAAGTTTAAATATCTCTGGAAAATTGGTGGTATTTCCTCCCTTTGATGAAATATCCACTCTGTAAGTATCGCAAGTTGCCCTGTTGTCGTTCGTTCACGTGAAATGGAAACAAACTTCCAAATATTTGTGTCGTTTGGGCGCCACGTTTCCTGCTGCACTGGTGAACAAGAGCAATCAGAGATTTCTGACATCTGCCAAAAGCTTTCCGAGACCTGGACCTGGAATCTGTCATGTCGTTTTGACGCAGTCCTTAAAAGCTTCGAAAATGAAATTCTGATCCAGAATTTGGACCCCGATCACCTCCAAAACTTAGTGGAATCTTCCATGACCTAATATCAATCTGTGGTGAACATTTCGACAATATCTGTGCAGTAGTTTTGACGTCGTCTTGCTCACAGACACAAAGGCGGATAAATATACAGCAAGAATTTTATTACATCCTCGGCGGATGTAATGACATCACCCTCACGTTGTGGACCTTGTGTGGTGACGTCATTCACTTCCACTGGAATCGATAAGGGAATCTTTGCAAATTTGGGAAACGATTCCAAGGAATTGAACCAGCGAGAACAAACTAGTTTTCATTTGTCATCCTTAAGTTTGAACATTTCTGAGTGTATTGAAGTAATTGTGAAATAGTTAATGATATGACCCAGACCAGGAAACTCAGACAAGCATCACTAGAACATGCAAACTTCACAAATAGAACCCGAGAGCGACCCATGAGCCTGCATGCATTTTCTCCACAGTTTGATCTTGTTTTCTTTAAATATTCTGTGTGTGTGAGAGGTTGTGTACCTTCGTGTGTTACCTCCACCCCGACCCTCACCCAGCTGGGACTACATGCAGGACAGAGGGAAATAAACTTGATGTTATGTGACATTTTCAGCTGCATTCAGTGTTTGTTTTTGCATGTTTGTGTTTTTCATAAGAAATCAACCTGCAGACAAACTGGCAGTCTTTTGCAGTGCACACGATGCATGATGTGTTACTGAAGTGAAGGAGGTAACGTAGCTGCACCCTGCAGCAGGCATTTTGATGGATAACGTCACCGCCTCGGCAGTCGCCGATAACTCACTGGAAAAGGACGGATTTCATTTCTGTGGAAAAAAAATAAAAAAATCGCCCAGAGGAAATGTCTCACTTCAGTTTCCAAACGTAACACAACAATTCAGAAACATGTCTTTAGAGAAACCTCTGAGAGCTGCCTTCATTCTTCCCTCCACCTTCAAGCGTCTCCCGGGAGAGCTCCGTTACCTCACGGGGAGAATGTACGCAACGACTCGGAGCAGGACACGTTGCTCCGTTCCCCCTTCCGACTGACCCCGACACATTCGTGGCGAGACCGGCTCTGGCCCGCTATCCGCCACCTTGACGGCCCCCCTGAGGGAGCGGCAGATCTGAGGCGACATGTGCACGGGCTTTGTGTGAAAACAGACAACAGAATGAAGCGCTGTGTGGAGTGCGTGTCCTTGCTGAGAGACATCAAGAAGAAGGTTTGATGCAGTCTCTCTCTTTCTGTTTCTCTCTCTCTGGGCTTTTTGAATTCCCCCGGCCTCCTCTCATAGCCGCGGAAAAGGGCGTCCATCAAAGAAGGTCACGCGATGTGGAGTTGCTGGCCACTGATGCAACCGACGTGTTTGCCTTTCATCTGTCTTCGCCGCGGCTCAGCGAGGAGGAGAGGGAGGGGCCGGGTGGGAGGGGGTTTCGATGTGGGTTATGAGATATGTTTAGAGCATGCTGCGACCTCGTGCAATCTATCTTAAAAAACCCAATTGAAATGCATTACATGAGAAATGACTCAGAGAGTCAGCTGTGGCTTTTTCAATTTTGTGAGTGTTACTTTTTCATAAAAGCAACGAGGGCAAAATAATGTGTTTGCTGACAAAAAAGGGGGAAAAAAATCCCACAAAAAAAAACACAAAAACAAATAAGGAGGCGGGGAGCTGCCCCTATCAGCAAGCCTTGGATTATTAAAAATGGTATGGAACCGCCTCGGCAACTGGGACAGCATCTATTTGCCCTCCAGGTAGCATTGAGCTTTTAAAGGATGACTGGAGCTTTTCTGTGCACCATTGAGGACAGGCACGGGGGAAAATACGTTATGTCAGGAGTGGCATGTGTTCCCGATGTGGAGGGGGAGAAATCATCAATAAAAGTGAAATAAATCTGAAAAAAACAAGAGAGCGCAGCCTGGCAGTCATCAGTTATCTCTGAAGGTTTACTGGAATACGGCCGGCTGAGGAGGGACAGGGAGCCAATCAGAGAGCTGGATGTAGAGAAAGACAAGAAAAAACTCCAAGGACAACGTCACTAATGAGATCAACGCTATGGAAAAGCAGCACCCCCTTCCCACTCGCCATCACCATAATGTGGTTATTTGCAGAGCACCTCCATGTGTTAGCACGCCACATCCACTTCTGCTGAGGAGAACAAATGCTGCTTGTTCATCGGCAAAACCGCAAAATCCCTCTGCAACTGTCTGCATAGCGATCGGCTTCTTCCTCCGAGCCGCCGCATCGCTCCGTACTGCTGGTTGTATGCCTCTACCTTCAATTCTAAACGCTCATTAGCAAACACTACACATGAAAGCAGGTTTTCATTTCATGGACAGTAATTAACAGTGTTTGCTTGTTATGGTCAAATTACATAATGAAGCTACACATAATGCAAAGCTCCTGATTAGTGCAGAAGCTTGGCCAGTGATATTTGTCTCGTAAAATTACATTTACATCTTTGGAAGGGCTTCAAACCGTCACATGTTGATATGGGTTTGTTTGTTTTTTAAATGGGCCAAATTGTGGATCACCAACTTACAGCAACTCCAACAACTTTAAATCCTTTGCAAAATAAAGAGCAGAATGAAAACACCCCAAATAGATTATTCTGATTCTTCCTCATGAAACATAAAGAATAGAATAAGTGATTATACCTAATCAAGGAAGTTTTCATGAAAATGCAATGAGGAAAGAGACAATGGAAAGTAGAAACTAACGCTGACATATGACAGGAACGAATAGACAGAAATGTGTATTCAAGCCCACAAAGGAACACAGAGGAGTCACTCATATGTTCTGGACAAAATTCATGGAAAAGGTGTTTGAGGCATGAAGAGCAATTTTTCAACGAAATATAACAAAAGATCCAAGAGTGGCACTGCTTAGGTTTACAAAAATAGGTATTCATAAAAGAGCTCAGAAATATATTTTACAAATTCTGGCAACAGCAGCAGTGAAATATATTACAAATAAATGGCAAAAAGTAGAGCCAACAACATACAATATGGGGATTGAGAAAGTCTGGAAAGTTTACCACCTGGAACCAACAACATATTCTGAGACTGCAAAATGAAATATTTACTAAAAGATGGAGACCAGTCACCAGTCTACTAACTCTACTACCATTACTACCGGTAATACCTCTACTACTTCCAATAATACCTCTACTATCGCTACTGCCTCGAGTACCTCTACTACCACTACTACAAATACAATACAAACACAATACCCCATCATCCACACTGAAAGTCCTTCAAATGGTCCAAAGAAAGCTGTAATAAAACTCCTTCTGCCAACATGTGCCGGTGCACTCTGCCTTGTTGATCTCCTGGTCCTCAAACTTTACTGTGATATCTTTCTGCTCTTTTGTCATTTCTGTTTCAAAAATGCCAAGTGCAGAACGAACTGGATCATTTGCATGTTTTAGGTCTGTGATGAACTGGCAGCCTCTAAAGACTGTCCTGCCCTTTTCTTAACGTCCGATGGGATAAACTCCAGGCCCGAGAGACTCTCGCTTGGATAAGAGTGCTAGATTAGATGGACAGATTACCCTTTTAGCACATTCAAACTTTTGATTCTCTTGATTTGAACATGTTGCTACAGTTGTTGTGTCCTGCACTGAGTGCTGCAGAAATCCCCCCGAGGACCGCTGGACTGAAAGGGTCCATACAATGATGAAGAGACTCAGTTCAGTTGCTTCTTTCATGGAACTCCTGTCAAGAAGGAGTCCCAGAAAGAAGCATTGATTGTGGCTTTCAACCTCAAACCAAACCAGTTAACCTCAGGTGTGTCTTTTTCTGGTTTCAATGACTATTTCAAGGGAGTGTTTAGGGGCTGCAGCATCCAAACCAAATCCTAAAAATACTGGAAAGATTATTTTTTTTATTTCAGTTTGTTTGTTATCACGTGCGGTAGTCTTGGTTGCCAGCCTCGGATTCTCCTACAGAAGCACGGAGCCACATTCCCAGTTCACCAGGTTTTATTGAATTAAATGAAAACGAACTCAAAACCACACGCAGACACACACAGCCTCTTTCAGGCACTGCTCCAGTATCTGTACATCTACTCCACCTGTCACCCCGTGTCGTGGCGGCTCCTCCTTTATGGGCAGAGAGGTGATTAAGCACCTGCCTCACCTCTCTGCTACATCACGCTTCCATTATTAGCCTCAACAAAACATATAAACAGAGAGCAAGTAACTTTGACAGCATTGCTGGGTGCAGGAATGAAATGAGTGAAGAGGTGAGTTCTACAGTTCAGAACCTGCCAAGAGGTTGAGAAGCGTATTTAAATTAAAACGGGTTTATTCTGACTGATGAATAAACACAGCATCCGACAGAAAGACCAAACACTGACTGTGGGAGAAGAAATCTGTCTGAAGCTCCTTGTCTTTGCAGAAGATCTTTATTCACTACATGGTGTGGGATGAGGTGACTTCTAAGCAGGTCAATAACCTTGAGTCTAGCGCAATACACAATTTTTCCTTTTGAACAGCCACCAGAAATTACACACACGGAACACCACGATAAGAAAAGTTTTGGTCTGAACTGTAGATTCACACAACAATGTGAATCAGGTCTTTAAAGTTCCTCTACCAGAATCCACACGGGAAAAATGAAAATATTTCGAACCCAGTTTTATTGTTGATGTAGATCTCTGATACGTGGTCAATAATTTTCTAAACAAAATTTGTCTTTACACGTATTTCCAGCCTTAAAATTTGTCAGAAAATCCCAGGCTTTGTTGATGAAGGATACTATGATCACGGTTTAGGCATATGCTTCGATAGTGAAAATCTGACAGTTCATTCTAACAGTACAGTCTGACTCTGATTCCAGGACAAGGTTCACCTGCTATCAGCCTGACGTATGATGGCAGAGCAAAAAAGATAGAACTCAGCTACTTCAGATAACAACATACACACACAGCTTTCATGACACACATTGATTAAGGACGTCTGATTTCGACTGGCTCCAGACGCCATGACCAAATTGACAAATCGCGCTGAAGCCCAACCTACTGTCAGGGTGTGGCCCCCACCCAGTGTGAGACACGTTCAGGGTCCAGCGCTGCGCATTACATTTGGCTATCTTTACCATCTTTGCTAAATAAATGGTAAAACATATCTTGCTGTCTTGAGACCCTTTTTCAGACAACCAAGTATCGGATCACAGGACCGGGAGGAACCAGCGGGCTTAAGGCCGGGTTCCAACATTGACATCTTAGCGTCATGGAAACACCACAAAGAGATACGAAGCATCGTGTGGACAAGATCCCGGGTCACTTTCTCATTATCATTCCTCACGATTTTTATGAGAAAGTTCTATGAGAAAGTCTGGCTTTTTTCGGGCTAAATTGGTCAAATGTTGATGTTTTCATTTGAGCTGCTGCAACGCCCTGTCATCGATTTGGGCAACTGCGGTTTGGAAATGATGATCTTGATCATCTTGATTTGGTGTATTGGTTTAGTCTCTGTACACAAGTGAGCCCTTTCATGGGAAGCAGATTTTAAACGTTGTTTCTGTTGGAGTAACATTAAGCTTCAAGTCAACATAGAGAATCCAACAAATCCAAAAAAGCCTTTCTTTATTCAGCCACTGAACTTGAGAGACTTTTTTTATTGACTACAAGTCTGGCGTGATCACGATCAGCTGCCATGTTTGGGTGAGTCAGTTGATGCCGACTCTCTTTGACTTCACCGTGAACACCACGCTGTGTGTTCCCGTCTCTTTTCATTAAAAGAAAAAAACCCTGTCAGATCTGTCAGTTCCCCGTGGAGATGGATGCAGATCACACTCTGTTGTGTCAAGTCTCCAAACACTTTGGGTGATTTCAGACGGTACCATTGGCCCCTGAAATACTCTCAGCCGTGTATTTCCACATGCAGGTGATAAAAGTTCCCCAGGGAATGCTTGACAGTTATATGGTTTGAGTAAAAACAGGTTTTAAAATAACACTTCCTTTAGACATGAGCTGGTAAAATTGAGTCCATGAGGCTGAGCGGCCGTCCACACGAGAACGCCGGTTCACGTAAATGAGCCCCCTCCCCCGGTCCGCGATGTCAACTTATAAGCACCACAATCACGGACTACGTGCTCCAGGTCCACCGTCAGAAGCTACTGATACTAGCAGGAGGGGGAGCAGGAGCATAAACCTACTGTATATGACTCAGAGTTATAAAATCTATGAGCAGGAGTCTACTTCTAAATTTCTATGTGCTCCACGTCTTCTTCATTTTTGGTGTATTTGGAGAGTCACAGCCCCCATAAAGGTGTGGCATATGTACTACATGCCCTTAGGCATCGTGTTGAGCCATGTTCATAATGACGTGTGGACGGAATCTTTTTGGGAGAACAACGGGGAGAGAAAAGATTGTTTAGGGCTCGTGTGGACGGGGCCTTAGATTAGGTCTGAACCGGGGGTGGGGAACCGCCATGGACAGGGTTCTTGTGCTGATGAGCAGAAGCTTTTGGATGAGAGAGCAAACTCCGGCTAAAACTCCAAGAAAGCCTCCTGCAGAGAAGCCAGACTGGGAATGCTTCATGGAGTCTTCATGAGCTCACTGGAAGTAACTCACAATCATTGCAGATTACTTTCATGTGGGTTCATTTTACTGCCCACAACTTTTAATTAGCGCCAAAGTTCAATCTTTATGTCCTAAATTCAAGAGGGGAGAATAACAGTGCAGGATGTTGTTAGCTTATAAAATACATTTTTTTGGGTTGTTTTGTTTTGTTTTTGTTCTTTAAAGCTACAAATGTGATTATGTGCTGCCAGGAAATAACTAGTGCAGCATTATTTTGTATGTTATACCAACAAATTGTAGATACCGAACCATCTTCATTTGAAAAACATCCAAATTGGTGAAAGAGGTGAAAGAAAAACACAGATTCATTCCACTGTGTAAACAGTTCTTAGCTCAGGTGGTCCAGCTGCTTGTTTTCTAAGCCTAAAGTTTGCAGTTTCATATCTCATCCCACCCAGTCTGGTTATTTCAAGGATCGTTTTACAGAAACTGAGTCCAGACTGGCTATCATGGTGGATGATATGGTCCAAATCGATAATCTTCTTTAACAGGATTTGTGTTGATAATGAACATCAAGCTATAAGTTTGCATTTCTGAAATTTGGAATTGATATTTTGATGCAGTTTAATCTGAACAGTCCCGTTTCTAGAGACAAGAGAGGTAAAGTTATATCATATAATATCTAATTAATAAAAGTTTCCATGTTGAGTGATTGATTGCTTTTAATTCACAAATAACTGATGTGTTTATGACACAATGTCCTAGACTCATTGCAAAGAGCTTCTTTATACTTTAAAAAAAACTGTGCTTTTACTCATCGCAGCCCGTCTCTTGATGCAAATAGATCAATATCCAGCTTGTATGAACTCGACTCACACCCACAAGGTCTGTACAAAACATGGGCGTCACAAATCGATGTGGTGGCTAACCTTTAAGATTCTCTCGCCTGGAGTTGCAAGGTTGTACTGATTTCCCCGTGCAACATCAGTATCTGTACTGTACCTAAGGGCTATCATAATCATCCATCAACAAATGAAGCTCCTTCCAGGCAGGTCTCTCTGCTTGCAAAATAGAACTCAGACAATGATCCATATGGCCCTGCGTGTCTCCAACCAGATCTGGTTATAGCGCCACCAATCTACTCTTGATTGAAAATACTGCACCTTCCACCAGTTTGAACACTTTCATGTGGGTTTAGACGACCCCGGTTTACTATCAATGAACTGAGTCTGATGCTGCCATTTCACAGGCTTCTCTAATTACAATGTTATATGGTTCACCTCTTATTTGAGTTACTGCGCAAAAGTATTGGGTAATACATACATATATGAAGAATGTAATGCATAAGAGCAGCTTAAATCATCCTCAGAGTTAAATATAGGGAACATACCAATAGTTTATTTGTTAAATCGGGGATATTGAAAGTAACAGAACAAATAGAAATACAGAATTTGTTAATTATGTTCAAAGCCAAAAACAGTTTTACCAGGAAATCTGCAAAACCTATTTGTTTTTGTGATGGAAATCACGAGGAGAAGGTTTGACTACAGCTCCAAGTTGCTTGGACAAATTAGAAACAAATGAATGTTGTTGTTGGTGTGAAAATAGAGAATTCCCAAATACAGGATTCAATTGTATAGATAAAATGTACAGAGGCAAAACACATTATCATGGAATTGAAATAAACTGGACTTAACAATCAATGGATTTTGAGCTTGTGAACTTGAAATGGATGGGTTTTTTGTTTGCTTGTTTGTTGTTTCTATGATCATTGTGTTGAATTGTGTTCAATGAAAATTCTATCAGACTATCTTTTTTAATTTGTCAAGTAAGGGGCAGATAAATATAAGAAATATTTTCTTTTTGCTGCATCTTTCCAATCATGGAGGTTTTAGTTTGAAAATGCAAAGTGCATTAATGTACAAATCCTGCTTCCACTTTCATGAAAGGAACAAAATAATTAAATAAAATAAAATATTGGACTTCAACTCAGCGAGACTCCATGTGGTGAAAACATGATGATTTGTTCTGGCGGGGGGAACCAATGTTAGTTGCAAAGCTCTTACTGTCCAGGATGAATTCTGCTGCTGGATATGAAAGACGTGTGGATGAGTGGACATAAACACATTTTATCTGCTGGTTATGCGATGCTTCTTTATTAGTTTTGTTTTGTTTTTAGTCACCACTTCACAATCATTCAATTTGAAATGTCATCACATAAAGTTAATCCCCCCAAAAATAAATCCCATGCCATTTCAGTTAGGTAGTTTGACAGTGAACAAAATTGATAGAATGGAAAATTCTTAATAGAACTATTGAAAAAATAATCATTACTTTATAGTCCTGTGAAACCTCTCATCAGTTCAAACGAGTTTGTATTTTCCATTAGTTATACAATATGAGTCAGTTTAATTAAAAATATAGATACCACATGTTAAGTGTGTTGACTTTTAAAATCAGATTTTCATAGGAATTTAACATGAAACATAATTTCCAGCAGCTCTGAACTTCTCTGACACCGATGCAGTTTCTTACACTATTAAAAACTCACTTTTGATTTCTATCATAGTATGTTTACAAAACTGCAGTCAGATTTCCTTTAACTGGCAAAGTGGGAAACTTCCCACTTGGTCTCAACTGCCTGTTTGTGTCGCCTCGGAATGCTTCAGTGTGTGTGGAAACGAGGCTGGACGAGGAAGTGGGAGTGAAACGTTACAGGCCAACTCGTATTAATGAGCTGAATGAGACCGAAGGCATTCCTCTCAGCACTGTTCACAGAGGAACACTGAATACAACAGCTTGGAAGAAAAACACAGCACACAAGGGACAAGCTTGTGTGAAGTAATTACTATGACATTATTATTATCATTATTCTTTCTCTACACCTCAGTTTCACATTTCCACCTCATGAATCTCATGTCTTTTCAGAGCTGTCCTTTGGGAATGACGTTAGTTCTTCAAAGTTTGAATTATCAATACGTAGATTTAACCATTGAGTTGTGGATATCTAGTCTTTTCCTTTACAATTTGTGATGTAAGTCTTGTTGGCTCAGTGTGTTTAATGATACAACGTTAAAATTTTAACTTCAGTTTGCCGACAATATTTTGACAGTTGCTCTAATAGCGGGCCGCCGCCATCTTGGATCTCACATGCTCGCGCAGACTCACCTAACCCACTCCTCTCCTTCCTCCTCACTCTTCTCCTCCTAATCTGACATTAAAGGGGTCATATTAAACAGCTTTTCAACATTTTCACATGGTCTTGTTTGCACAAAAATGTTGTATTCAAAGTTTATTGCCCCAAATCCAGCTTTTCCTTGATTTTCCTCCATTTGAATATTGGATCATAGGAGCTGCATTCAGAATCTGCTGTGTCTGTGTGAGCTGGACTGGCTCCGCCCACACATGCCCATCTTGGGAAGAGGAGGAAGCACTTCCTTTCATGGTGCCATGTGCCAGAGCAGAGCTGCCTAACTGTGGGAGGAGTCAAAGGGAGGGCCTGCCTTGATTGGGATTGGCTAAACCCCCGATGACACTATATAGGGTTTGAGTTCTGATTGGCTGGTTGGAGCAACACACTTTTAAAAACTGAAACAAGCCAGGGAGCGAGAGGACAGACTGTCTTCATATCTGGGGCATCATTACAGGTATGGGGACGATTATTACTGTTAGAAAACCATTAGAATGTGAATTTTGCGTAATATGACCCCTTTAATAATCGATCAATATGAAGTTAAAGGCCCAGGAAATCCTTTGACCATAGCAGTAATACCGCTTCTGCTTTTGACTCTTTCTCCAGAAAGAAAGAATCTGCTGAGTATTTTATTTCCAGCTTCTTCCCCGTGTCTGTTCGCTCATGTTTATATCGCTGTGGAACACTCCTCGTCTCTCCACAAGCTTCTGTTGATGGGACTTGAGTGGCTGTAATGAGCAGCCACGTGTTGCACAGTCACAGCAGCTATAAAACAGGCTGTGTGTGTGTGTGTGTGTGTGTGTGTGTGTGTGTGTGTGTGTGTGTGTGTGTGTGTGTGTGTGTGTGTGTGTGTGTGTGTGTGTGTGTGTGTGTGTGTGTGTGTGTGTGTGTGTAATGTCACGTCACTGGGATGTTTTAGATAGTTTGACAAATATATACCAAATAAAAGTTTACGGTGTCAGTTTACAAGTCCAATTGAATGATGGTGTGTTCGTGCAGAGCACATCGATTCCCCTCCGTTTAGCCTGGAACTCGCAGGAAATGAGTGCTGAAGACGATCAAGAATCTAAGGGGCACCAAAAATAGAGACGGGTGAACCGAGATGTGTTATTATCATGTGCTGCTGACATGTTGTGTTTCTCATTTTGTATGTTGTGAAAAAAAATTATAATTTTGTGGAAACCACGTTAAAACGGCAACAGTAAATCATTGTAGAATTAGTCGTCATTGGGCACACCAGCATCACAAACGGTCCATTAAGCAATAAAGGAGTGTGGCAGGGTTCTGTTGATTCTTTTTTACTTCACTGGGTGTATGTGTATGGTTCCCTGGAGAAGAGATGGTAGCGAGATGCATGAAGGACAAGCCAATGGGGGAGCTGTAATCATGTGGACAGTGTCAAATCCAAATGTTGGTCCAGGAGACTGAGTAATACCACAATCCCAGGTGGTGGTTTGGCCTTCAAAATCCCCAAGATCTGTGCTTAACCTGCCTGTTTGAGGTGCAGCGAGCAGCAGGCACCGAGTAAAATCCAAAAACAAAGTCTATTAGCAGTCCAGGTTTCACACCGAAAATCCATCCAAGACATACACAGAAAACCCAGTTTGGAGACGTGCACAGGATACTACAGAAATACCAGCACAGATCCCAAATCTGACATGACAAGAACAGCTGGAAAGCTTTGCTGAAAAACAAAATACAAAATCCCATTTTCACCACAATAGGCCTGCAAAATAGGCCCCTGTTCCGAGTATTTGGGGTGGAAGGAATGAATGAGGGATTAGATCAGGGGAGGTCAGATTTCTTTATTTACCAGTTGGTCTTTGCCCCGTACCTTCACCAACCATCAGAAATGATTCATAACCCCAAACAATGAGTGTGAATAAAAGAGGCTGACATCTGGGAGGAGTGTTACTTGCAGGGCGGCAGGCTCGTCCTTCACGACAGGAGTGATTTGCTCAAAGCCCAGTTGCTTTTACAGCATATTGAAAGTCATCAATCGAGGTGATCTGGGGTATGAGGAGTGTGTCTGACCTGCTGGAGAGGTTAATGCTCTGAGACTGCCTGAGAACATCATGAGACCCTTGTTACACAAGTTCTCCAGACGATGAAGCTTCTTTAGAAATCCATCTTGAGACAAATTTTGTCCAATTGACCATATTTCTTTGGCTGATCGGTGCATTGTTCCTACTGAAAGGCTTATTATGTATGTAAACTGCCCGATTGACACACTGCTGTATTTTTCTGCAGTAAAAATCTGCCACCACAATAGCAAATTACACCGTGAGTAAATGGCTCCTCCACCTCGTCCTCCTTCTGCAGCCTCTTTAATCTCCGTGGTGATTAAACACAATGCAAGAAGACACAAGTTCACACACCAGAGTTTGTGGAAGCTCAGCAGTGTTTCACACACACACACACACACACACACACACACACACACACACACACACACACACACACACACACACACACACACACACACACACAGACACACACACACACACACACACACACACACACACACACACACACACACACACACACACACACACTACAGGTGCTGATAGAAACAAGCAGTCTGCGCGCAGTGCTTTTGCAGACAAATAGTGTGGAGAAATGAAAACTGCTCGCCAGTGTTATCATTATTCATCTGATGATTTAGGAGCAGGGATGCACTTTCCATTTCCCACGCAGCAAAGGTTGATGGGAAATAAAATCCCATTCATCAATGACACATCTTTATCTGTGATACCTGCGGCAAAGCAAAGAGAGAAAGCGTGTGTGTCTATGTGTGTGTGAGCACCCCCCCACCCCCCCCCCACACACACACACACACACACACATACACACACCCATGCTCTCAGCCCTCCTATCGTGTGTTAATTTACAGTGCCTCTCTTATCTTGGCAGGTGGGTAAAAGCTGGCAGAGCAACTTCTGGAGCCACACACACACTTGTCCTTTCCCCTCTCCATCTTTTCATCCTTCGCTCCTCTCGTTTATCACGTCTGGGCGACTTGTGGGGGGGTGGGGTAGGGTGGAGATAAAAATGAACCTTGGCAGGAGGCGGTGGGACAGAATGGATAGCTTAGCTCTTCGGCCAGCTAGCCCTGATTGGAGGTGGGGTGGTGGTTCGGTCTGGGGGGGAAACAGAGCAGGAGGGGAGCCTCACACAGATACAGCACATTGGCTTCTGGATGCACCAAGGCTATATTTCATTAAATAGAATGCAGGTTCAGTTGGATTGAAACAAAGTCAGCTGCGATTGCAGTGTCTTTAGGTTCGTGTGTGAGCCAGCCATCCAAAAAAACACAAAGAAATGGACTGAGACGTTTTGAGGGACAGCTTTCAGTGTGCCACAAGACCAGTTGAGAGATTTGAAAAATAGGGGGAAATGCATCAAACGTGTGAATATGGCTAAAGTTTGGTTGTTGTGATACTTTTATTGATCCATATTGGGGAAAAATTTTTTTCGCATTTGAACTATCCTGTTTCTTGCCAGGAGCCAATTCCGTAATTTCATCTCATTAGGAATGCAAATTGATAAGACTTTGACAATTACGATTCCATTTTCGATTCTGCTTAATGATTCGGTTCTTTATTGATTCTTTTTTGGAAATGAAACTTGAGCCAAAAATGCAGCCTTCATTCAAATTGCTGCTGTGTGCAAATGTTTCTGCATATTGGTTGCATATCCTCCCTTTGATGAAAAATTAACTTTGCGAGTATTGCAGGTTGCACCGTTATCGTCTTTTCTCCTGAAATGGAACCGAACGTTCGAGTGTTTGTGCCGCTTGGGCGCCATGTTTCCTGCTGGCTGCACTGGTGAATGACGTCACCACGCACGATACATAGCTTGTGTAAGCTACACACCATGCGAGGTGACGTCATTCGCGTCCACTGGACTCGATAAAAGAATCATTTGCAAAAATTGGCAAACGATTCCAGTAAATTTAACCACTGGGAATCGGTTCTCAACAAGAACTGGATTTTGATTCCTACCTCTACATCTCGTATATATTCAAGTTCAAACACATTGTATGTTCTCATAGAAAAGAAAACCTTCTCGCCCGGATCAGTGACATGCGGGTTTAGCAGTGTTGTTGTTTTGAAGGTTTACTGCTGTCAGATGAAAACCTCCAGGCACTGCGTCCGCCTCAGAGCAGTTTTTATTTTAAATTACACAGGGAGCTTAATTTGGTACTTCATGGACTTTTCACAAGGCACTCAAACCAATGATGGGATATTTTGGACCAATTGTAAATAATTGAAGAGTGAAGACCAGAGAGAGACGGGGGGTGGTGGGGGTGGTGGTGGTGGTGGGGGGGGGGGGGGGGGGGGGGGTTCAATTAGTTTGCAGCAGAAACATACAGTACTCACAGTTTTCAGTTTAGCTAAAATTCACACTGAGAAAGATGTCAAGCAGCAAATGGTACCTCTGCGAGTGCCGTAATGGGCAGTTTGGAGCCTTTTCTGTCTTGATGAATGTCACTTTTACTAGAAAATATCACATTTCAAACCCCTACGTTTTCATTTGGTCAAATGCCGAACTATATGACTGGTGAATGTAGATATATCACACATATACCCGCAGCTCTAAATTAAATGTCGACATGTTTCATAGTATTTTATTAAATAACTGTCCACTTCAGATTTTTGGACATCATAAATTTGAGTAAAAACAATGATGAGAAACTGAGTTTTCTGTGTGTTCTTTTGTCCTAGTTACCAATTCATATGTTGGGATCTGGTGCCAGCTGTGGATTGTAGACATGCAGTTTAGCTCTTTTAATACAATAATATGTGCATAATGTGGTTTGTAGTTGTTTTTCAGAAAAGTGAGTTCATCCCAGCCTCGTCCCTCTCTACACTAAACCCAGAGGCAACGCAAATTCAATCAGATCAGATGAACTTGGTCATATGAATGGAAACATTTCACCTCTTCATCAGTTCATGCCGTTCTTGTGCCGTCTTTTTTAAATATTCAATATTTCTGGACACTTAAATAAACAACTAAATGAATACATCTGGGTTATTGCCTGCCATCACGTCCCAACTTTTCCGTGAACTAGGTTGGCTCTCATCTGTGACAGAGACTAAGCAGAGCCTAAAATACATTTTCATGCAAGCCTGAGTTTGGAAGGGAAGCGCACGGTGTTGGGCGATGACAACGCGTTCTGTGCAGAATGTGTGGATATGTGTAGAAGTGATGCACAGACATGCAGAGTGTTTCGATTTGATGGAAAGCCGCGGCTACAGAAATGACTCACTGTGTGGACACGTTGCGTAACGCGGTTGCAGAGCGAAAACGATTTTGTTTTGTGTTTTGTATGTAATGTAAACACTGAACAGAGAAAAACCTTTTCGAGCAGCCACACAAACAAAGGAATGTAAGAGTGTGTGTGACGTGAGGTTTGATTGACCCTGAGCTCAGCGTTACGGTTTGTAATCAGTCACAGACACCGGCTGGTTTGGAATGTGGACCTTTTCATACGTGTTCGACTTTCGATGGAAAACATGTAAACATTGGAATGACAATGGAGTGTGCTGACACACACATGCACACGCACGCACACACACACACACACACACACACACACACACACACACACACACACACACACACACACACACACACACACACACACACACACACACACACACACACACACACACACACACACACACACACAGTGACACACTCCAGCTGTAGACGTGAGCCGTGCTGCCTGGCAGTGCTGTGCCTGGCATATTAACCGGAGCATTACTGTTTAAAACAGCAGGTAGGGGAGCAGCAGGTCCCTACTTCATCATGCCATTCAAGGGCCCTATTAGGCTACAATTACTAAATGGCAAGGCTTGTAAATCATACATCATTCATGTGGAGCACTTGGAGAAAGCACAAGACCACTTCTCTTCAGCACCGCCCACTGAAATGCCGGGAGGTGCCGAGCGGTAATGGGTGGGGAGAGAAAGGAGGGAGCGAGAGAGAGAGAGAGAGAGACAGAATCAAATCTGATGGAACGTGCTGGAGGAGGAAGTCTCGTGTTTGGTAGTGACCTGTCGTTTATCGGGGATCACTGTGAGATTCAATCATGCTTTTTGGAGAATCAACGCTTGACCTGCGCAACAGACATCATCGCCAGAGTAGAATGACTGTTTCAAGGTTGTGTGCCACCAAAGACCAGAAAAGCTGCACATTGCCTGGACTCACATGACTGACAGATTAGAGCCGATAAGGGTAAGCAGGTCTCATTGATTATAATAAAAAGGCCTCTTGTAAGAAAATTGAACCTTTGCACCAGAACTGAAGGTTGTGTCAGTGATTGATTGATAACTATAACAATACCAGTTTTAACGCTGGTTGCCAACCTGCTAGGGTCAAAATTAGACTCACAGATGTTAAAGGAAAACACCACAAGACACAGACCTGGGAATCTTCCTGTTGCCTCTTTTTTTTGAAGGCCCTTCCTGTTGTATGTCGCTGATAAGACATGTCCATACACACTCTGCTACCTTTTATTCCACCTGAGGGAACATCAGTTTCTCCAAGTTCCACCCTGATGGCTGACATGAACATGAAGGTATGTAGCAGAATTCAGGATTAATTCAAGTGTTTTTGATCATTCTATATGTTTTCAAATACATTTTCTATCCATCTATTTATCTATAAATACATATATATATATATCAGTGCTGTCAAAAATAATGCGTTAATATAATTAATTGATTTGAAACTTTTAATTCGTTCAAGAAATTTACGAACTGAACTCTTCCTAAGTTAAAACATTAGTATTGTGTTGTTTTAAAATGAATATAATCTTGTTTTCTTCGCATTATTTGAGGTCTGAAAACATTGCATCTTTTTTGTTATTTTGACCATTTGTCATTTTCTGCAAATAAATGCTCTAAATGACAATATCTGTATTTGGAATTGGGGAGAAATGTTGCCAGTGGTTTGTAGAATGAAACAAAATTTTACTCAAACACATACCTATAAGTAGTAAAATCAGAGAAACTGATAATTTTGCAGTGGTCGCTTAATTTTTTCCAGAGCTGTATATACGATCAAAAATTCACTTGTTTGCATAAGGTATTTAAATCATGTTCAATTCTTTAATACTTCTAAGTAGGGATGCATGATAACGATCAGTACTGATGGTTATCGGCCCGATATTGGAAAAAAATGGCATAACACAGATAAGTCCGATAATTAAATTTTTTGCTGATAACTAGAGCCAATTAAAAATAGGCAGCATTGTATAGAATTTATTATTTTCAATCTGTTTGTTAGCCCTGTGATGCTGCTGCCGGCTGTTACACATTACGTCATATTAATGCCCCACCTCAAACATAAACATGGTGCCACCATCAACGCTGTGTGCATTTTTCACTGTTTCTGAGAAAATCAACACGACTGCAGCATGTGATAAATGTTCAACTGAAGTACAGAGGGAAGGTAAAGGGTCTACCAGTTTCAGCACATCCAACATTATTAGCTATCTGAAGTTTCACCATTGAAACAAAGGTACATGGAGAGAGTCTGAGGATGCAGGTACAGCTGTGGCTAACACTCCACTGCCAGCCAGCAAGAAGGAGTCTGGAGCGTCTGGTCAAAGCAAACCAAGGCAATTAACAAGAAAATCACTGAGTTTATGTTGCTGGAGGCGCTATGTTCTTCGTAGTTGAAGACCCAGGACTTTGTCAGCTTCTCAATCATTTATAGCCGCGCTACAAACTTCCAAGCTGCCGCTACTTTTCAGAGACATGCTTGCTTGAACTGTATAATAAACCCGCAACTCACTTTCAAACGTTCGTCCATAAAAACATAGAGGACATGAGTGGAACCACTGACATTTAGACAAGCGAAGTGAAGCCATCATGTTAAATTTGTGTTTCTTTTCATTGAAGGAATGATTTTGTTTTTTTCTCAGGAAACACAAGGCTTTGGTTAAAAGCCAATATTTTTGTATGAACAGTGTTGTACTTTATATTTGCACTGAGTTTTTCTGTAAAGTCTTATATTGACAGATACAGCTGAGAGAAGAAATCATAAAAAAAAGAAAAATAAATCATCATAACTATTTGTTTTTGTTGGGATTACAGCACAAGTGATTTCTGTCACATTATTTTGATAATTCATCTTAACTCGCTACATCTTCAACTTACTTTACCTCAGGTGTGTATACAAACTATTAAAAATGTCTGTTTTAGATAACATAGGTTGTGAGAAGCAGGAAATTATTGGTTATCTGTATTATTGGGAAATAATTGCAGTTCCTAATGATAAGCTCATTGGCTCTGTCCTGCACTAATGACTAAAGCCATTATTACATAATGAAATCAAAAGTCACCTGTAGTATATCCTGTGGCTTCCAAAAGGAAACTAATCTTTTTCCCCGGGATCAAAATGTCCAAAACTGCCCCAAAGACCATTTTTTGTCCATGTATAGACACATACACGAAACAAGTTCTATATACAGTATTAGATGTTTTGAATCAATAAACTTAAATTGGCAGTTGAATCAAAAAATACGTTCTGTATTGTTTGATACCTGTGACACAGTTCAGGCTGAAGTCAGAAAGATTTAATGTGGAATATTACCAACATGAACTTTTAGCAATAAGACAAATTTAAGACAAAAACATGTTGTTCATAATGAAGTCGGTCTAGACAGATGCTGTGTGCCTTTGTCTGCCATGATTTCATTAACAATTGGATTGTTTTTTTGTGCCTCTGCATTGAAATCATCAGGGAAGACGGTGCCACAGTTGACAAAAACAGTGAATTCAGGTCAGTTGAAAAGGGAAAAATATGTTTTATTGCAACTGATGTGACATGTAGGCTCAAGTCTTTAATAATTTCTTTATAAACCTTCCAACTGATACTCCAACGCCCCATCATAGATACACCTGATCGAGAGCTTTTGGAAAGAGTCAAACTGATCCTACAGACTGTAGATCTCAGAGAACAGGTCCTAATCTGAGCTGAATCTTCACATCGTCTTCATCTGAAGTAAAACATGCTCAGTTAGAAGGATATCTAACATTTCAGTGTTGATTAGGGAGTGCCTGGCAATAAAATCATACTATGAAACGTGTTATTCTTGCACAGTGAATTGGGAAATAAAAAGGAAAGTAAAGGAATTATTACAAGGTGATTTAGGAATTATCATTATTGAATTATTGCACAATTTCCAAGTATTGATAATGAAAACTGGATGAAAGCCTCGTGGGTGAACTGTGGACAAAGTGCGAAACCGCAGAGCGTTTAGGTTGAAACAAAGCAGGGAGTCAGTCAGTTAGGCAAAAACACATTGGGCTGAGAGTCTGTTTCTTCAACTGGGAATAGTAAAGGGAAGTGATGCACAGACATAAAGAATACCTTTGTGAGTCTTTTTTCTCCAAAGGTAAACAATGGGTAACAATGTGGCTCCCTCACTGGGAAATTGGTGACAGTGCTTTTATCTCTTCTATCTATTCTAGTAAAACTGTTGGTGAGATAGAAGGTCAGGTGTGCTCTTCTTAACACACCAAGCACAACTAGCAACGTATTTCTGAACTACTTGCATCATTGAGCTGTATGGGGCCAACAGAATACTGTTTGGATGAAAGGATGTTCATAGTACCATAGCCTACCATGGTCTGCCATGGGCTACCATGGACTAGCAAGCCACCAGGCAGGAGGTATGTGTCAAAGTACCATCCATATGAGGGGTGGAATCTAAGGTTTTCAATTCAGTTGTATTTATAGTGCCAAATACAACACAGTCCTCTCAAGGAACCTTTACCGAGAAAAAGTAACAATTCCAAATGAGCAAGCAGAGGAGACGGTGAAAAGGAAACACTCTTTTTTAACAGGAAGAAACTTGCAGAACCAAAGTCAGTGTTGCAGATTTTCTGCTGTTCCAGTTGGGGTTAAGGGATAAAAGTAAAGAAAAGTAAAGAGAGGACAGCCAGAGAGATTGTGGGTAGGGATTCAGACACTGGTTCGGGTGGGGGTAGGGATTCTCCATTCGCCTCACCAGGCAGATCCACTTGCTGCAGACAGATCGGGGCAGGAGACTTCAGCATCACCATCATCATCAAAAACCAACAAGTCCACATGAGCGAGTAGAGGAGATGGAGCAAAGAAAAAAATCTCCCTTTTAACAGGAAGAAACCTGCAGAACCGTACTGTGTTGATGTTGGTGATGTTTGCGTCTCTGGAATGTTTTCACAGATCAGCCCAGAAAAATGTTGGCTTCCGGTGCGAAAATGTTCTTCTGGCCTGACACTTGTGTTTCAGTTCCGTTGGATCAGAATGCAGAGGCCAACCTTCACTCCATGTACAGGTCCTTGATTCAATGGTACTTCCTTGGATACGGACTGCTGCAGACTGTTCCACCCCTGGAGACTTGTTCAGAAGTCATCCACCTCCCACAATTTAGTCCCTCACAGTCGCCTTCATCAGCCGTCATAATGGTGGCGCTGATTGATTCATCTGGTGCCACATCTTCTGTGTTTCTGTCTGATCTAAAGTCTTTGACTTCTGGTCTCTGCATGTGTCTGGTTGAATTGTTTGCTTTTTTCTTGGCCAACTTTTTTTTTTTTTACCTGTCATTGAATCAAATAACAATAAGAGAGTAACTGGGTTTGGGTTTTTTCAATAGGCTGTATTTTGAATTTGAGCGTGGAATTTCCACCAATGAAACTGAAGAAATGCTATGATTCCACCTGTTTCTGCACTCTTTGTGGACCACGTGCTGTGTGTACATATGTGAGCATGCATGTGTGTCGGTATATCAGCGTTCCCTTCTCTCCCTGCAGAGATAACATTGTGCACTGTTGGCAATGAAAAAAGTCGAACCGGGAGCTGCACAGCAATCAAACTCTGTTCCCATCACTGGGCTGATGCTGGGAGTGTGTGTGAGCCGGCATCAGAGGCCATGCTGAGAGAGCTTTACAATCTGATACCCCCGTCGCTCACAGTGGCACATTCTGAGCACACTGTCGAGGGCTTTCTCTCCGACTACAGACACACAGAAACAACCAGAATCACTTCAAATCAAATGCTGCGGGAAACGAGTTTTCGTGAAATATCTTCAGAGACATTTTTAGGACATTTTCACTGGCTGAAGGCTATTTGGGAGAACGCTAAACAACATGTGACATCTACTCCATCTGTATATATTGAAATGTCAGAAAAGGTCCAGATAGATAACTCTTAAAACATATGCACAATGTGACTTTCAGTGGCATGGCTTCAGAAATAAATACAGTCACATCAGGCTGCTGTCACCAGTTTGAGAAAATCCCAACCTGGACTCGAACCGGGGACCTTCTCATGTGAGATAAAGTGTTGGAGACACAGTCACATGAGTGTTTAAAACTAATAACTAAATAACTCTGTATGCACATTCTTCAATTCAAACCATGGAATATGTTGGATGTCTGAACCTCACATGACTGTAACAAACATATTTTGAGAAAAACTATGTTTTAAAAAATGTCTGATATGCTTGTGATGTTTCAGTAGGAATGTGTTGGTCAAACATTATCTCAAAGTAAACTTTTCCCAGGTGAAGGCAAGAGCGATCTGTGGGCGTCCAACACCTGCGACTGAGTTGTTTGCAAATTCGAGAGACTTTTTGTCAAACACGACGTAAGTGTCCAGATTTATCTGTAATGATAATGTAAGCTTCTTCATCACGGACGTGAACATTTGATGGTGTTTAGTTTGCAGTGCCCACACAGTTTTACAAGTAGTGTTTGGAAACATTTTTGTCTTAAGTTTGTCTTTACATTTACAGTTGGTCTGCTTGTCAATGAGCTTCGGTTAAGTGCCACTGAAAACACAACTTTTTAAAAGTGCTCAAACTCCATCTCTGTGTAGATGGCAGAAACGCTGCTCCTGGTCATGTGAACCACAGCTGTAGTAAATAGTTGTTCTGCAGATGTTCAGTAGAAGGACATAAGAAAAATGTTGCCTCCAGAGTGTCACGACTCCCAGTCCATATTCTCCTGGGATTTGGTAGTTTTATTTTGACAGTCACCTTAATGACAATCCAACTTGATCGTCTGTCCACTAGAATGTCGGTGCTCTACCTTTGTTAATGTTTATAGCGTATTGTTTCTTTACAAACAACAATACGAACTCATGGCCCATCATGAAAACTACAACGTTTTCATTGTTTCTGCTTTTTCCGTGCAGAGTGGACATCATTTTCAAAATGTTACCATGTAAACACAAAATATAGAAAATTCTCTGTAGAAAATGTGTGTCTGTGTGTGTGTGTGTGTGTGTGTGTGTGTGTGTCTGGAGGGGGGGCATGGAGATGTTTCCATGGTAAATCAGTTGTGATGGCACATTTTAAATCCAGCAATATATAAACAACAGCTCCAGAGAGGTGTGCAATATATTCATATCGGACTGTCTGTGTCAGGATCCGGTGGGTCCGGTCCTGGCAGTTATATGTTTTATGTTTTGTGTTCTGTTTGTTTTGGTGAGTGTTGTCTTTCTGTTCTGTGTATAGTGTTCCTTCCTCCCCCTCGCATTGTGACAGCAGAGCAGGCGCAGCTGTGGGGGAGAATAACTCGTTCCACCTGTGGCTCATCAGCGGCTCCACCCTTAAAAGCCTGGAGCTGCCAGTGGTCGTTGCCAGTCCGTACCTCCTATGAGAATAGTCGTCTGTGCCAGCTCTCGCTTCAGAGTTTTGTCCCCTGGTGATGATCCCTGAGCCCCCAACAGTTCCGGTTTTCCTGTGCTCTCCGGGACCTCGCCATCCACTCCCATCCGGCACCGTGGAGAAGCTTCTCTGCAGTCTTTTCTGGGAGCTGAAGGATCCCCCTTGTTTAATAAACTTTTGAGTTTTTCACCTCTCTAAACAAACGTGGTCTCGTGTGTTCTGCATCTTGGGTCTGCCCTCCCGGAACCATGACAGTCTGTGTTATCAGAAGAACCGCTCAGTGAGGCAGACAGCGATGTGATCTTCTCAAACACGGAATGCATCATTTCCATGCAAGACTCTCAAGACGCTGACACAAATGCACCTTTATCCAACTTTGTTGAAAAGCTTAAAAGAAGCAAAACAAAACAAAAAGTAGAATGGAAGGAGAAGATTACAGTATCAAGCTGAACCGTCAGCTGATCTAACAAATGTCAAACTATACATATTCATTTGTTTGGCCATTTGCAGCACAGAGGCGGTTCTCTGGGAGAGTCCAGGCAGGGAGAGGGCTGACATTTCAACATCCAGGAGAATGACTGATGTACATGAACACTTGCAGAAATTCCCAGACACACCCGTATTTCAACACACAGTGTCGATGGTCAGAACTTTATTCTGGCTCCTATTGTTCAAAGCACAGCCTCAAACTGATTCTGATGTGAAAGAACTGGACCAGGTGTTGATCTGATGCCTTCATATCTGGGACCTGCACCAGCTCCACCGGACACTTGGATCACTTGAGTGAATGGATGAGGCTTTTTCTTAACGTGAGCTGACCAGGTAGATCAAATTAATGAATTTACTCACATAATCTACTTACTAATAAACTCTAACAGCAGCTCATTTTATGGTGTTGGACAAACAGAAACGGCACATTTGCCAGTTTGATAAGTTTTGTTGGCTCAGTTTTTTAAACGTCCACTTCAGACTCGTCTCTCTCCACTATTACACTCTTATAAATAAAACTGACATCAATCAGTGTGTCAAAGATAGATTTCTATGATCAAAACCTCCACAGACTGTTTGTGAGCCGTCAGATGTGAGTTCTGCCAGGATGTTCTTAAAAAAGACGCTGAGCAGCTTTTAGTTAAAGAATAAGGGCAGAAAATGACCACATGAGCAAATGAAATGAATTTCAACGTTCATGCTTGAATGCAATGTTCTGTAACACCATCCAACCACACAAACCTCCTACCACTTTGGAGTTTAGTTGATCAAGCCATCCACATACAGCCCAGTTTCGTTTTGAGTGGGCCAGACTGGTAAACTTGTGCCACAATAACCAGCAAGCCTGCAGTTTTCTAAAGAAAATGACTCCAATCTCAACATAAATCTAATTATTCCGGATTGATCAGAAAGTAGTGGGGGTGATTGTGTAACTGAGGACTGAATCAGTCAAGACCAGCTCAAGTCACCTCGTTTAGTAGGAATTTAAATGGTGGCGCAAACATTTTATTAGCCTGTTTCAGTCAGTTAATAAATGAAGTATTTTCAACAATATAGGCTATAATGCAAAATTCATGAAAAAAAAAAAAGAGATCAGTTTTATGAAGTAATAATGACGAGTAGATATTTCTGAGGCGAACAGCTGACTGTAACAGTTCAGCACCAATCAAACTGACCAAATTGTAATCTTAAATTAGAGTGGGAAGTCTTTCATGTTGCCACTAGAAGAACTGAATTTGTTCAGAATGAATTAGTTTCTCCTTCTTTACTGGTTTGGAATAAAATTAACAAATAAAATCAACTAACACTAATGCTAACAGCTAACTGTAATGCTAAGAGCTGGGACTGTGAGCAGGATCGCTCAAAGAGCGCCAAGAAACTTGCATGATTCACTTTTAATAACGGTCAGGTACGAGCACACTACTGCCAAAAGAAGTTGCATGATTATGATCATATCCCAAATGAAACAGGAAGCCGATGAATAGACCGCGGTACGGAGGAGATATCGGAGCATCGATTTGACTTAGCGAGCAGCGATGTGAATGCCTGCAGGTGATCAACGCCACACACGATGAGTTGAGAGTCAAGTGGTTCAAGTCTTGGTTTCTCATTTACACTTGCCATAGAGTGCTTGAAAAAGAAAGTGAAAATGAAGCTGCTGCTGATGGGTGAGCACCTCGCAGGAGTCTGATTTATCGCTGATGGGTGAGTGGATAACACAACACTGGATATTTACAATAACAGGCTGTGTAAGATTGGTTAGGTCGAGCTTACCTCCACGGGGTAACGCCGGCTGTTGATGCTGTGTTCAGAACCTTCAGATCCGTTGCTCGGTCCCCAGTGAAACTCCACTTTTTCTGCCTTAAACCTCCCAGGTAGGCCCGCTCCCCGAACAAAGTAATCATCTTTCAACATAATGGCCACTGGAAGAAAAACAGAGGAGCAGAGAGTGAGTGGTCTGGTCACTGCACATCACTTCAGCATACATGGTAATCACTCCACTCAAAGAAACACACGGGGGGAGAAAATTGGTGTCTGTTGTTGACATGAAGCCAGATTTTCAAGATTGCCCGAAACGATCAAACCGTGTGCGAGGACACACTCGCACCATTAATGCCCGTTGAGGTTTGCAGAGACGCAGACAAAAAAAAAAAAAACGTGTTTTGAGGACATGCTAAAGGTAAATGTGTTTATCTTTTAGATTTGCTGGGAGGAAGACAGCTAACACAAGACCATTTCTGTCATTTTCTATCAGCCTTTAAGCCAAGCTCTCAAATGAGGGGCTAATTTGTCAGACAAAACTGTTCTCTTCAGCCGCCGAAAATTGCCTGGCGGGGTCCTTTGTTATTCCATCACGTCTCGCAGAAATATAGTGAGAATTAAGAGGGGTCCTTATTTTTGAATTCACAAATGGCTCTGAAAGGATTCCCATGTTCCATTAACCACGTCTTTCTCCCACTTCACCCCGACGGCTCTGTCGCATTCAGAGAGGAAGAAGTTTGTCACTTCATGAAGTTTCTCCAAGAGTCTTGAACTATTACAAAAACGTGACGACACACAACCCAGTCCTTTCTAAATGTTAATGCTAATCCTCAGACGGGAACAGGGTCGAGCTGAAACTGGAAATATTTCCTGTTTAGTGAATGGAGTCAAAGTCCTGGATTATTCTGGAAAACAAACTCACATGAGATAAAAAGTCTTGGTTTGATTTGATCATTTCGGCTTGTTTCTAGTTCCTTCTGTCTTTTTACTTGCTCAGTTCATCACCTTGTAGACATTTTTTTAAGAGTTTATAGATTATATCCAGTGGTGGAGTGATTAACACCCTTGCCTCATCATGGGAAGGTTCTGGGTTTGAACCCACGTTGGGCTTTGGAGCCTGTTAAGAGTTTGCATGTTCTTCCTGTGTGTGAATGAGCTTTCCTTTAATCCTCCAGTTATTTGGTGGCTGTAATTGGTGTGTCTTTCTCTCAGCGCTTTCCTCCATAGTCAAATCTCTCAACTTTGACCAGTGAGAGTGTTTTTCCAAGTAGTATGATAAATACATGTTCAAAACATCACCATCAATCATCACCATCCATCCATTGTTAACTCAGACCCTGTCCAAATGACAACGCCGTTTCATGTAACCGCATACCTTTTGGCTGATCATCCACACACTGCGGTGTTTTAGGAGCTTGAAATTGGTGTTGTTTTGAAAACCGGTTCCGGAGTGGATGAATTTGAGTTGTGGATTGGCAAAAGGCACATTTGCTGAAAATGATGATGCCATCGCCCCACCTCTCAACTAGATAGCCCTCTCCGCGACGTCACTTAACAGCAACAGTGGGGGACTACAAGCTTCTGATGGAGCTGCTATTTGGTTTAATAAAGTGAGATAAAAGATTTGTGGAATTCTACTTTTTTCTTCTTCTCCATGCTTGGTGTATTTTTGTGGCACGGTTACAGCGCCACCTGTAACCATGGCATATGAATTACACTTTTTTCAGCCATTTTAATGGTGTCATGTGGACACAGATGCTTCCTGCACCGTTGTCATGTGGACAGAAAACTTTTTAAGAATGACGGGAGAAAAAAGATAGTGGTTGTGGGGAAAAGTACAGAACATGCTGGTTTTTTCATCAAATTGGTTCACTGGTTTTGTGCTGAAGCCAAACATTTGAGTGTTTAGAAATTAAACAAGTTCAGCTCAACATGAGTCCCTTCGGTTAGCCATTAGCCTTTAGCCTTTACTTATTAGCTTTTAGCCATTAACCTGGCTTTGTTGCCTCATCCCACAGAATCTAACATCACCTTCCTTTCTCATCAAATGACAAAAACAAGCAACAAGCAGGTTTTTCTTCTATCTTGTCACGTCCACCACACCCCCACCCCCACCCCAGGGAGTTCCTGACCCTACTTTTCAAAGTAATGATCGGTTTGTATAATGTCGACACAGTGCAAAGGTCGTTAGTAAGTAAACGCAATTTAGGGAAAAAATGTTGCATGCATGTTGAGGTCAGAAAGTTAAAGTCAGGCTGCAGAGCCGAGTCACGTCTCAGAGATGAATTTGTTTCACACGACGTGGGAGAATAATCCCCCCGCCTCTTTCTGTTAGCGTTTCCATCACAGCGTTCAGCAGCATCTCAGCCAGGTGATCCCTCCACAGATAAAACGCTCATCTGGTGTTTAGAAACAGTGCAGACCCAATGCATAATTCATGGGAGAGGCACGGGGACATTTGTCTTGTTAGCCATGCATTATGTAGCGGGGAGAGCAGAAGCTGCGCGCCATTTTGTTTCGCAGCTGTTGTTTGTGTTAGCATTTTACCACGGCTCTCGACATGCTGCGACACCCCCAAATCCATTTAAATTATGCTGGGCTGTGTTCCTTACTTTGCAGGTGCCCATCATCCTCCTTCCCTGTCTTTCTCTGGGTGTTCTTGAGGAGGGGGCTTGTGCTGGGCTGCTGGCTCTTTTTTGACCGTGTACTGCTCTTGTGCTTTCAGTTACCTGGTGATCCTCCCTCTGAAGGTCAGCTTGCTGTTTCTTTCCCACAACAAGCCGTGTTGTTTCCACCTAGCCCGATTGAGCTATTAGATGAATAAACAGATGTTTCACATCTCAGCTGCAGATAGAGCGGCGTCAAGGTGGACAAGACGTTTACTCTGTGACCTCAATCCATCAGCGCAGCTGAAAAACACACTGCAGAGAGACTTTGACCCGTTGAGGAATAGTTTGTTCTTCATCTCTCCCATCCTTTAACATTATGTGTCTAAATATATTCTACCTGCAGTGATGTTTTAAAGCGACTGTGAGATTATATTGAACTATTTGTGAATAGTTCTGTCAACCTGGCCGGAGCGTATCGTGCCTGATGAATTCCAGTGCCTGCAGCCCTGAACTGAAAGACTGATTGATCGATCGATTGATCAATTTATTTATTTTTATTATTGTTATTGAACGAACAGTTTTGTCAGCGATAAGCAGTTTGTCTTTTCAGCACAGGTCTGTTACATCTGAGCAGACATGGGACTTTTCCACTATCACTTACTCGACTCGACTCGGTTTTTAGGCTTTTCCATTACATGTTAGTACCCGACACCAGGTACTTTTCTAGTAGCTACTCGACCACAGTTCCAAGTAAGTCGAGTTAAGGTGAAAATTAGACATTGGCAGATGGCAAGCCACTGATTGGCCAGGGCGTGACATCACTAGATGAGTCAGGAGAGTGTGTTGTGGTAATACCGGCATTTTTAAAACACAATCACAAGACATACAGATCAGAGATTAATGCCGTGGAGCAACAACGAGGTGCATACATTTCTTTTTTTGGTGGCCAACGAGAGGATTCAGTGAGAACGAGACAGAACAACCTGCACCGAAAGAGTGCATCCAGAAGTCTCCAAGCTGATGGCCACCCATCGACGCCTTGCTCTGACGACTCCACCCACTCTGATTTGGTATTTCATTGTAATGGAAAACGACTGAAACTGAGTCAAGGTGAGGCGAGCTGAGTTGTGCTAGAACTGTGTAATGGAAAAGTGCCATACAAGATACAGCCAGTCATGTCTTGTAGCGCCACTTTGTAAGTTGGGCGGCAGTGTAGAGTTTCCAGAGTGTCCTCCATAATTTGTGAATAGTTTGTAGTCATTTATTGTGTCAGGCCATGCTGACTAAAGGTTTAAGAATGACTGTGTTTTATACAGTCCTGTCTCGACCTCGTCCTCAAAGCAGTGCTTCAACAGCAAGTGTCTTCCCAGTATTGTCTCAGTGGATTTGTCTATTGTCCTGTCTTGTAGTTTCTCGTATTGATTATACAGCAGTTGTTTTCTGTGGTTGTAAAAATATAAATAAATAAATAAAAAGTATGATAAAAGACACTGGGAACTCGGACAATTTTCCATTGATTCACTTAATTGATTTACTGAAGGTGTTTTTATGAATCCATGAGTTTCACTGTTGGGAAAGAATCCGGGTCAGTTTCATGTTCAGTTCACACAGATCAGGTTGCTGTTAACCAGACTAACTAGTCATGTCTTTGTCATGTGTTTTTCTGTTTGTGGCTGATGTCTGTTTACATGAAATCCCATTTGTCCTTCCATCCTGATGAAAGCATCTCACTGTTCTTTCGTTAACAGCAGTGTCTTGTCCTGTTTCCCTCAGTGTGTATTCCAGTCATGTCCTGTCTTGTTAATGTGTCGTGGTACTATGTCTCACTGGATGTATTCTTCCTGAGTATTGAACAAATACTTCGTTTTCTTGACAAATAATCTCCACCCATCCTTCTCCTAGTTTTGTGTGTTTTCTATTTAGAGGAGCAGGTCGATGGGCGGAGCCTGTGTAGCTCACATGGCTCATAATCCACAAAACCAAAATGGCGGAATCCTGCATTGTTCATGTGAGACGGCGTGGAGCCGTGTGCTTTCATTCACTCACATAACAGAATTTCTGGCAAACGTTTTGCACTTAAAATCATCTGAGGAGAAAAAAACACAAAATTCTCATTTAATGTCAAACATGTCATTTTCTGCAGCAACGGTGTATTGTGTTACTGGAATTCAATGACTGCTGCAAACCAGCTCTGACACCACGCAACTCCAAAGGAAACAGAAACAGCTGCAGGAGCGCTATTTTTAATTTCCCCCGCCGTTACCACTGCGTAGTTGTTTTGAAAGTTAGTTGACATTTGCCTAAGTGGATAACTGCAATGGTAAATGGCACAGTTAATGGGCATTGCTCAATAAATGATGAGCGTCATCAGGGCTTTTAAAAGCACACAATCTACAGGATGGTCAGGTTCTGGAAGACCCGGCCAACCAGAACCCACCACACCCCATCCCAACCCTCCCAGCAGAGGCAGAAACAGCAAAGAACTATATTACTTTGAGAGTTGAGGTTACAGACATAATGCAGTTTGATTTCCAAACCATTACTTTCTGCTTGTTCACTCAATATGGATGACTGACTGAATCTGAGCCCAAGTCCATGATAAGCTACTTGATAGAGCACTATACCAGGTTCTTTATGACACATATAATAGTTTTAGGATTTGAACATTGTTCCTACAGAGGTTGACATTTGGGTTTTACATTGTGTTGGGCTGGCAACAGTATGTCAGATCTGGCAACCCTGGAACGGACTGGCGTGGCATCAATATTTAAATCCGTAAAAAGCATGTCGTTCTGGGGTCCGATGACGTTCACACTGCAATCTGATGGAAGTCGCGTTCAAAATGTAGTGCGAACGATCACACAAAGTAATCGGATTAGCAATAAATCAAAACTGAGCATCAAGACCTGCAGTGTGAACGTCTCCCAAGCCTATTCTGGACTGCAGGATGGTGGGACACAGCAGATACATTTAAATCAAGCTCAGGTTAAAGCTTGCATTTGTACCTGTTCCAGTCATATACAGTACTCGTCTTGTTTGAATTATTTACATCAGTATTCTCACTATATGTATTCACACTACAACGTCCAGTCATGTGACTACACCAGGGGTCTGCAACCTGTTGTACTGGAGCCACATGTGGCTCTTTGGCTCCTCTGTTGTGGCTCCCTGAAGCTTCTACTAAATTACATCTAAATAAATATTTTCCTTTCTTTTTATTAGATCTGCACACTCGAGTTATTCTCATCATGGCTTTTATCTTTTGTATTAAAAAAAAACTTAAAAAAAAAAAAAGGCACAATAAGAAAAATGTGAAAAAATGCTAAAATGAACAGAATTTTTAAAAGGGAAGAATAAAAACTCGGGGGAAAAAAGCAGAATTGCATAGAAAATAGAGAAAATGGTTAAAATGTCTTTCCTACATTCCCGTGGCCATAAGCCTCTGTAACTCCTCCTTGTAAATAGTGTTTGTTGTGTTTTAGCTAATTTCATCCTCTCTATGCTTCTATTAGTCACCGTGTAGCCTCGTACATATTAATATTTAATTACGTTTTATTCTGTCTTGTTTCACATTAAGCTTTCTTTCTGTTTATTCTGTGTGGAGCAATGCCAAAAGGGATTCCCCTTTGGCATTAATAACGCATTTCTATTCTACTCTAAAATGTTAAAAATGTCTGGAAAATGCTGGAAAATAAGGATGAAACTGCTAAAATCAGGTACAAAAACAGCAGAAAATGTAATGAAATGTTTACCATTCTAAACTGTAATTGAAATTTCATTAAATCATCGTAAGATACAGTTTTTGTTTCAAAACTACTGAATATATGAAACTTAAGAAGCTGTTGTTGCCCCATTTTAAAGGTTAAACATGTTTTTCGGCTCCCGTTAAATTTGATTTGATGGAAAATCTCAAAAAATTGTTGTTTTGGTCATTAGAATTGCATACATATTTTTTTAAACACATGCAGAAACATTGTTAAATAGTTATTTTTCAGTGGTGCTTTTGGGGGTTATTTTGTATTATAGGGCGGGTGAGTGGTCAGTGACTGGATCAGCCACCAGGGGCCCATCACAATGCGTTAGTTCCACTTATGATAAAGAGTGCGGGACATTGTTAAGGTCTTTGGAGAATTTTGGTTTGTATTTGCTTCACTTGTAAACCAAATGATTTAAAAAAAAAAGTATAAAAGTCTGTCTCATCACATGGGAGTTCATGTCTGCAGTGAGTCAGAGTGGAAGGAAAGTGAAGCCACGTGTAAAGTGACTCAGCAGCAGGTGGAGACGGCAAACAGCTCGTCTCATGTGAGGAACCAATGCTTCTCTTGTCTGCTTCATGTTCACGAGGACAACACTTACATTGCATGTGCATGTGCATGTGCCTTGTACACTTCATCTTGTATGTCTATGAAACATTGTGACTGAAGCTCTTCAATTGATACTCAGTTCTGAAACAGTACTGAGTACTGTGGTTCATGAATAATAAATACTATACTAGGGATGCGTAATATATCGCAAATGCATCATCATTGCGATATCAACATGCGGGATATCAACCTGTGCAACATACATAGGAAGAGCAAAAGACTAACCAAACTGCGATAAATTGATTTTTTTCTATGCACTCTGCGTGTCAATATATGTGGCCACTCAGATGAGGATTTATTGCTCAATGCCCACTGACCAGTCTCTCTAATAGCGGTGTTGAATTTAATCGTTTCTACGATTCATAGCGGTGTGAACGATTCTGCATCGATGAAATAAAATCATAATTGATCATAACATACGAGTCATGCAGCTGCAACGTTGCCCGCCGGCACGCACATACACAAGATGAGTATGAGTGATGTCCGCGGTTTAGTTCGTACAATACCAGAGAAACAGAGTCAGCCCAATGTTGCTGATCAGCACGCAACTCCAAGCCGCGCTACATGCTACATGCTACATGCTCCATGTAAGAGTTTCAGGGCTCACACAAAGCGATGCTACATGCTGCATGTGATTGAAGTCTGAGTCCTACTCTCCGGAGCTGCGCTTAGCATCAACGCAGAGGCTGTGCAGAGGTGGTTCGCAATGCAGAGCCTTCACATATCATTTGCGTATGGAGTATGAATTAGGCTTTATGGCATATTTAATTAGTATTCGTATCATTTTTCCTTATCAGCAATTAACTAAAGGTTAGCACACACACTTGTACACATACTTCAAAAAAGTGGTATCAGTGCATCCCTCATTTACTTTTTAACCGAACGTTTAGATATTTAGTAACATTTAAATATTTTCTCTTATGAAGTACACTGCACTGTATGGATGCCATTTTAGTATTTACTGTTGTAAATATGTTGTTTGCTGTGTTTGGACCATGGCTTTAGGCAGAAATCGGTGTTTTGAGTGTCCATCCCAAAAATCTGGGTGTTACTATATATGAAAAATAAAAATACAAATAGAGATAGACCACAAATGGTGCATTCTAATACATTCTGGACTACTAAATACTACATTGTGATATGTAGATTTTGCTTCTTAAAAGTAATATATTTTATATTCTCCTTGATATCTTTGCTGATGCATCTAATATACTGTCTTGTTTTGTTAAAAAATTTTTTTTATTATTTTAGGGTAATAGCTTCTTTTCATTGGTGATAGTTTTCACCTGTACCTGTACCTGTACCTAACTCCCCTCACTCCAAACTTCCCTACATGTACTTGTTTATGCCCCTGTAGTACATTGCTTCTGTCTGCACCCCTAAACTGAGCACATGTAGACTCTGAACTCTGAAATAGTTTTTATTCTCCTCTTATTAGTTTTTAATTGAATACTAGATGCTTATTTGTTATCTGCAAGCCTCCTATAGCTCGGTCCCAACACATAGTATGTCACAGTCACATATACATTGGTGATGGAACAAGCATGATTGTCAATACCTAAATCAAAATTTGCATTTTCACAGCAAACAATATTTTATTCTTCAATGAGAAGCATGAATGATGTGCAGTTATCCAAACATGTGTCAGATCATTAGATCGATCATAGGTCTATAGAATAAGTCTCACCTGTGTGGATTCTGCAGATATAATTCCTCAGCATCTTGGAAAGAAAATTCATAGAAATTCCTCCCCTCTGCCCTGGCATTTCAACGCATCAAATGAGTCAGAGAATTGTGAATCGATCAAAACCTATATACCACATGGTATCAGCTGACCAATCACATTGCTCGTTACCGGGCGTAATACAAAGCGGAAATCAGTTGCGAGTTGTGCACTCGAGCCGATAATTTGCTATATTTTGGCAAAAAAAGATTAATTTAAGCAACATTAGATGGTGACTAGTAGTGATGGTTATTATACACATATTTTAGAGGCTTTGAGCAACACGTCCGATATTTTAGACACCGTGTTTTCCAAAAATGTACCGTCCAAATGCCGGCTGGACGGCTCACTGCCTAAAACCATGGTTTGGACTAAAGTCATGTTTATGATGTTTGTCATTTTCTAAAGTAAAAAGCAAGGTTCATATTCATCTGACTTCATGGGAAAATGAACAGGAAAGTTAGCTGTGAGCAGTTAGAAAAAAAATTGGAGATGTAACACATAGTTATGCATCAAGGAATCGAATCAAATCGTTGACAAGATAAACAGAATCGAATCATGAGAGCAGTGAAGATGCACAGCCCTAATATAAACCAAAAAATGGCCATTGCAAGTCATATTGTCATGGCAACACTCAACAACATTATCTCATGTTTTCCTAATATCGTGCAGCCTCGTACTATACCTTCTCTATTAACACAAAATCTTGGAAATGTTTTTAGTTAAAGTCATTTCAGAAGCCAGACTGTGATAATTCAATAAGTCCATGGGTTAAACCAGCACTGTCAATAGTTTTAGAGTGTTTAAAAAAAAAAAAAAAACTGGTATCTGAGAATGTGCGCACCATGGCATCTCGGATGAACTGTACCTCCATACCCGCTCCCATCAGATTATTTGAAATAGCTGGAGAAACTGGAAAGGAACAAATAATGACGGCTGATTTCTGCTATAAATAGGCCTTACCAGCAGCAGGGCTAAAGATGTCCTGAGCCAGTGTCCTGGCAGTCAGCTTATTACATTATGTGGGATCCTGTGAGCTGCTGGTAATGCTTATGTACACTCCAATACCTCGAAATCTAAATCAGCCCCCTTCAGATAAGTTTAGCAGTTAGTTCCTTCCTGTTTGGCGTGTAGTTATATTTACTACCATCCAAGCGCCGTCACAACCAGAAACATGCTATTCATTTGGAGCGGCTGCCTCGCGCCGCTCACAAGAATCTGTATTTCATGCCGCGTTAGCCTCTTGTATTACGCTCGCTCCTCATTTCATTCTACCACTTCCTATAAAAAGCAGCCTGCATTCTGTGGTTACGGTCGGATTGCCAGACGCATATACAGCCCGTCCCAGCTCTGATTCTGTCTGCACCGCCGCATAACAAGAGACTGCGGGTGAATGTGTGGTTCCTTTGACTGGCTGTCTTCCTCACAAATGTATGGCTCAGGTTGTAAAATGTGTAAATTATAAAGAAAACTGATTTGATGATCATTAACCATTAACAGTGTAGTTTAGCACCTGGATTTATTCCCCCATGCTGCTGGAGTCTATATGCAGAATGTGGTCGGAAATAAAACTTTCTGGATGAAAGAAGAGCCCGGCTGTAAAAGGATGACAGCATATGTTGCTTGAAATCTTGTAGTTGTGGTTGAGCCCTCACACATGCCATGTGCACTAACGCACCGCCACACCACCACACCACCGCACCACCACAGATGGAGACTTTGCACTTATTACAAGCTGGATGCTTCCTCTCTTGTTCAGCCTGGACGGCTTCGTGTCCTGTACCTCCAAGAGAAATCAGGAAGCTCTTTCACCTCAGTCCATCGTAAACCAGCTCAAGGCCAATTTCTGACTTTATTGTTCTTTACATTTGGGCAGGGGTCTGCAGACTTTTTGTCACTTTTCCCCTCATCAAATTTTACTGGCGCCGCAAAACACGTTTCACCTTTAAAACAAAGCGAACACAGCTTAGAATGTTTAATCGAGTTTTGAAACATGTTCAAAAATTGTATCTTATGTTGCTTATATAAACTTTCAATTCCAGTTTAGGATGGTGAACATTTCATTACATTTTTAGCTGTTTTGATCTATTTTGAGCAGTTTCAGCCCTTTTTTTTCACATTTCTGAGACTCTATTATAAAACATTTAACTGTTTAAACCATTTTGGCTCTTTTTTTTTTTTTAAAGCAGTGTGCGTGTTGTTCTCTTTTAGAAATTGTGGTTTCTTGTGGTTTTAGCTTGTTCTCATTTTAACCATTTTACTTATTGTGTCTTTTTTAAAGCTCTTTTCATCTGAGTGATAGAGACTTTAAAAATGAATGTGTCGTGTGAACAAAATGAAATTAAGATCAATCATGTACTGGCGTATAACTATAGAAGGGCTGAAGAGCCCCATTTGGCCCTGGAGCCGCAGGTTGCAGACCTCTGCATTTGGGGCTGAAGCTTCACACACAACAGTTTCTAATCAATAATGATTTCAGTCTCTTTCCTTGTTGAGATTTCTCTGAAGCTTTTTCCAGTTTTTTTTTAATCAGCATGCTTTTGTTGCCATCATTACCCTCAAGGAGTTGCATTATCCACCAACTGTTTTGCAACCTATTGCTTGTATCAAACTGATGAAGAAATGTAATTTTGAAAAAGAGACAAACTGTCTGACTCAATATATTTTCTACATTCAATTCTTCAGATCGATCAGATGATATAACATATTATTATGAGACACAACTATTGTAATTATTTGATTGTCATATCTCATTAATCGATCATAGTCTTCATTCTGATATATTTCAGGTTACAGTCTGGCTGGAGACAGTTCATTGAAACCTGTGGTCACATGACACATTGAGGAAATGAAGCTCTGCTCCTGAACACACAGCTGCGCTCTGCACGCCATTCAAAATGCTGTCGACGGCGACGACAACCACCTGTGGCCTCACAAGCCTTTCAACTCCATTTCGCCGGCGAGGGGGGAGAGGATCATCCATCTTCGTGACAGCCGGGAACGGTGAAAAATACCTGTGGCTGACAAGGAAGGTCCTCGACATGCCAGGAGAGGCGAATGCAGATGGTCTGCCGCTGAATCCGACGCACACTGACACCTGCCACCGCACTTGTACTAATACGGATGGAGCATGTCTGAATGGAAACGGGACGTGCGCTCTTCATCAGAGATGACTGGCTGCATATTGCACCTGTCTTGTTTTATAACAGTGTGCAGGAACGTGATGCAACAGATGTTTGGCGTTCAGACATCTGCCGATATGAGCTGGGGTTATTAGAGGTGTCAAACTTCAGCTTTTCAGTCTGTGCACAACGGCACAGGCCCCGAACACATCTGGCCATAAAGCATGGGCAACTTCTTCCAGTAATGCATTGTTGGCCATAAAGAGTTACTTACATTGTGTTTAAAACACAGTATTTATTCTTTTTCATCATTTGTCATGGAACAATAAAAGTTAACAAGCTAGTCACACGTGGAAAAATGTGGAATCATAATAAAGCAGCGTTGAATGGGTCCCCGCATCCATGCTGGACTGGAAGCATGTCCCTCAGTTGGCGCTGCGACTAACAGTGTATTTTGGCCTATGGATGTGATGAGGGCTGACTGTAATCATGCATGTAAAGTTTCAGGCTGAGTGGAGCAGCACTTCCTGTCCATTGACCAGGTGGCGCCCTCTCTGTGATTGTATATTCGTCAATGGGATTGATCAGGGCAGGACTGTGATCATGTGACTTTTAAGGCTGAGTTGAGCACGTTCAGGCTATATACACTGCACTTTTTGTTTCATGGCGAAACGGCAAACACTGTGGCATGGCCAGGGCGCTCAGACTTTTGTGGAACATTTTATTAACTGTTACTCAACCATCCCTTTCCTATCAACTAGCCAAATTTAAGGTCATTTGGAATTGGAGGATGAATTCGCTCTAGAAAATGGGAAAATTTGGGCCAAGATTGACACAATTTTTTTGGAAATAGCCACCTACCTGTTAAGTTTTTGGAATGTGTACCTCAGACTTTTTTGTGAGTCTTGGTGTGCAACACATCTGTATCAAACGTGATGTAGTGGCATAATGTTGCAGGTGGCGCTGTTTAGCCATGATGCCACTCACATGTGTATTTTCCCCTAAATACAATTATTATTTTTTTGCCTGGTCTGATGCGTGTGCTAAGTTTGGTAACTATTCCAGTGCATTTAGGTCCTCAAAAATGTGTTTGTTTTGTCAGGAGAATTTAAAAGAATTTCTGAGCGGTTCCAATATAATCCCACAGTCTTTGTGCTCGGATCTTAAATACCAGTTTGTACCAGCAGAGGGTGCAATGAGCCACTCATCCTGCATTCAGTCTGAGAGATGCAACAGTAGCAGGAGATTCTATCACTACAGTATTTAAAACAGTAAATTAAAGTTCTGAGTAATGGCCATTGGCTCCCTTCTGCCCCCCAGTGTGCGGCGGAAGAAGTACGGTAGGTACATTGTGCTCGCTGCACCTCGGAGTAAAACTCCACCGTGCCTGAGTGGAAGTAGTCAAGCTTTGCTTTTGGTTTTGGATGGACAGTTCTTTTGAAAATAACTTGTATGCGCCCACAGACCAGACGTGACCATCACCACAGCTTTGCTATATAGGACTAGATACTGACACACTCCGTAAAAACTGCTAAAGTGTCGTTTTCCATTGAACCCAGGCTGACAGTCAGCAACAGGAGAAGAGCTCTCGCCACCATACCTGTCTTCCCAGTGTTCTTCATAGATGTCTTGTTAGAGGATTCTGCATCGAAGCCCTCCAGAGTCAGCTCTTGATACTCTGTAGATATTTTCGTATCCTGGTCCAAGATGTTGATTGGCGACTGGTTTCTCTCCCGACACTCCGGGTAGGCGGACGCCCAGCCCTCGTCTGGCCCGTATATACCTGACCGAAACAAGACAGGCAACAGTCTCATTACTTGAAGGGTGGAGTGAAGTGAAGCTGGGAGAAAATAACATTTCAGAATCACTTTGTCTGGAATGAAAGCGGACAGCAGCGAGTTATCTGCACCACGGTTAAACATTGCTCACAGAAAAGCTTCAGAAATGCCTCCACTGCAGGGCCACGTTGTGACCTTTTGTAAAGTTAGATGTAGAAATAGTTCTATATTTAGTTCCTAATGCTGAACTTGTACTGGAAATCACTTCAGGTGACCCTCTGCAGCCTACAGAGATCACACAACTTCTGAAGTCCTCAGATAAGTCATGACAAAGCAGGTGTGTGTGTGTGTGTGTGTGTGTGTGTGTGTGTGTGTGTGTGTGTGTGTGTGTGTGTGTGTGTGTGTGTGTGTGTGTGTGTGTGTGTGTGTGTGTGTGTGTGTGTGTGTGTGTGTGTGTGTGTGTGTGTGTGTGTGTGTGTGAGTTTTGACAGTAGATGTCCAGAGTGAGTGCCTGAGGCCGGAGTATTGGAGCGTTGGTCACTTTGTGCAGGAGCTGGCAGAGAGAGATATCGGGAGGCTGAAATGTCACCCAGCCGCCACTTTAACACCAAACTGTTTGTTCAGAGATCAGGGCTGAAGCTGCCGGGTGCACCCGGGGCAGAACGCTGCCCAGGGGGCACCCACCTCCAAAAAATCTCACTTACAGTTACTCTACCAGAAAAAATTCTTCAAAATATACTTCCCATAAAAGGTCTCACCTCTGCCCAGAGAATAAACGAAAACATGAAAACAAAACCATCACCACTCAATTCCACTCATTTCCAAATCGCACTTTCCTAAATCGATCACACTAAAGTGGATATGTTTACAAACAAACCGGAAGTTTTAATCATCATGTTTATGTTTTGCTTAACTGACGTCATCTTGGGAAACCTGCCGCAAGGGTTTCTGGGATATCAAACAATATCTAAATATCCACATTTGGCCAATTCAACCTGAAAAAAAGCCAGACTTTCTCAAAGAAAGAGTCTTCAAGCCACGAGAAAAATCTGAAATGTTGTAAAACGGATCGTTGATCATTTTTCCAGTGCAAATCGAGATCTCCTGGGATCTTGAGACACAATGCCTTAAGAAAGTTTGGGAGTTTCAATTGACAATAAGATGTCAACAAACCCAGGGACGTTACGAGAAATTTAAATGCTGAAAATACGTGTTTGTCTGAGTCTAAAGATGAATTTCCTTCAGAAAGGTATTGACACTGAATTAGAGATGTACATCAACAACTAAAACTGGATCCTAATTTTGACATTTTTCCTGTGTGGATTTGTGGTTGAGGAAATTTAGGTCTAAAGATAAAAAGAATTATGATAAGAAATAATGGTGAAATAGAAGTGAAACTATATTTGATGTAACTTCATCATTCAGTTTCACTATTGATTCAACAGAAATCAAAGTGTTTCCATCAAGTGTAGGAGGACGTTTGTTCACACGTTTACTGAGAGAAATCTGTTTAGTCCGTTTTCTGGACATCCTGACTGCTGAGTTGTCGGTGTCACAGTTGATGCACTGTGAGAGGGTTGACCGTCCGGCTCAGCGTCTGATGCTGAGGTAGAGTGACGATGAAGGTAGACAGGCTTCGGACACCTAACTCAACAGCTCTACTTCTTCTTTGTTTTTTGTTGCAAATAATCATATTCAGCCATTTTTGTTGAAATGAAAGCTCTGAAGTCACTGTAATATAATTGTTTTTGTTGAATTTAATTACCTAAATAATGAAATCTTCTCTCTGCTTTCACTACAGATTATAGATTATCACATGTCAAAGATCAGGAACTTCCTTGAACCTCTAGCAGACCTGGTCGTTGCTGTTTATCTTCATACTGATTCATTCTGTTGGATGTTGGTGAGAGCAGGTGTGTGCGCCTCAGTTTGGCTTCACGGTAAAGCTTGAAGAGATAATCTGCTGTGGCTCCGCTAACTGCCCTCGTGTCACGTCGGACGTGCTGGTTGTGCAGATGGCTGCTGTGCTAATAGATCTTTTTAAAAGTGAATTTCATGGTTTTAGCACCAGACTGTGTTTCACCACTGGGATCATTTGATGTTCAGCAGCCTCCTGGAGATCACTATAGACATTACAAAACTCAACATGGCTTTATTTGAAGTGCTGTCTTCTGTCAGTGGAATCCTGCTCTGCCACTGCGACCCCGTTTCATCTCATCTCAACACTCAGCTCACAGCGGATACAACCTACAAGAAGACTGCTACACATCCCGCCACAGATCCGCACACTGTTTTCTCTGAACTGATGAGACAGAGACACACTTTGACTTGACATTCATAGAGACCGTTTGTCTTACTTGTCTTACATGTCCTACAATTGCTGCATTATTTTCTTATTAACAGGCCATAATCACACTTCCATAGTCTCGTACTTGTACCATTGACACAATAGACAAGCTTCTCTAATTGTACTATAACTTTTAAATGGCCTTTATGTTTATTTTCCTCTGCAGCAGTGCCTTCAGGCAGCTCAGTGGAAACTGGTTGATCCATACGAGCTGTTGTCATACAGACGAGACAGAAAATGTAGGAAATGTACTATCTATTGCTAATTCCAGTGAAAAGGGCAGTCATATTCTCCCTGATGTGTAAAACCCAGTCAACAGTAATCATATTAAGGCCGATTCATAGTCCAAAAGTAAGAAGAACAAAGTTCATTTCCTGATGTTGCTTTGTCTTCGTCAGGACATTTCATATTCCGAGTAGTAGCTGTGTGAACTCAGAGGCCACGCCCACTCACCACAGACACACTTTTAACTTTTCAACTGCCCAGCTTATTTCTCACATCAAATATTTTCAGAAATACATTTCACTGAACTGTTTGAGTAATAACAGAGAAAGTTTGTGACCGAGCCGCCATGTTGGTCTGGTTTTAAGTGCAGGATCAGAAAGACCCTAAGACGCATTTGTCCAATCAAAGAGCAGGTAGCTCTGAGCTGTGCTACATGCTACATGCTAAAGAAATTTGGGGCTCACTCAGTAGCAAGGCTACATGCTACATGCTAAAGACTTTTGGGGCTCAAAGAGTAGCAAGGCTACATGCTATAGAGTTTAAGAGCTCTCACAGTAGTAAGGCTACATGCTACATGCTAAAGTGTTTCAGGGCTCACACAGTAGCAAGGCTACATGCTAAATGCTAAAGATTTTTGGGGCTCACACAGTAGCAAGGCTACATGCTAAAGAGTTTATGGCCTCACACAGTAGTCAGGCTACATGCTACATGCAAAAGAGTTTATGGCCTCACACAGTAGTGAGGCGACATGCTAAAGAGTTTTGGGGCTCACACAGTAACAAGGCTACATGATAAATGTGACTAAAATATGACTGATAGACTCATTAGCGAGCTGTAGTGTGTGTGTGGCACACAGCAGTGTGTAATAGACGCTGCACGCTGCCCTGTCCTGTATAAAAGTATCGCGGACTCACAATGGAAGGACACCGCTAACAAAGCGTGCGATTTTCAGATGCAGTGCGTTTGCATGCAGGGGAAAAAAGCGCTCTAGTGGACCGCTGCATTAACAATGGCGGAAAGAGAAGTGTGAGTGGATGAAGAAGGAGGAGGAGGTAGAAAAACGGTCTGAGGTTGGCGAGGAAGATTTGGTATTGAGACAGCCGAGCAAATGAAGAAGAAAAGGTGAGGGACGTGGCGTCCATTTTGGCTTGCAAGCCAGTGGAATGCGGAAGTAAACAAGAAAAATTGGACCAATCCACAAGGAGTTGCAGAGCACACAGCAGAACGAACTTCACCCTGGATGAAGAGCTTTGGTGAAATTTCTTCCAACCGACAGATCGGAGCGAAGAAATCAAGTCACTTGTTCCTGTCAGAAGTTTCTTCGTCCTTCTACTGGAGTATGAATTGTTTTTTACAGCTGGTAGTGTTATGAGCTTAAGTCAGAGAAGATTATCTGGTGAACGTACTAACTTCTATCACAGCACACAGCCTCCACCGCACGATTCATAAGGATTTTTCAGCCACACGTTTTCATACCTTGGAATCCAGATTTTATGTGAGAGTTAAAAGAAGTGAGAGAAAGTTTTCACTCTGAGAACTTTTTTCGTGTTTCTAACCCACTTTAAAACAGTTTGCAGAGAGTCTGTTGAAAACAGTTAATATGTGCGTCTCGGTGCTCCTTTGAGCGAATCCATCCTGAGCACATGTGAGGAACGAGGAAACCGTCTGCAAGTAGTGAAGAGGAGGAGATACAGAGGAGGAAGTGTTCCGTCTGCACAGGCCTGCTTTATCTCTGCATCAGACCATTGGGAAACTAAATGCATCATTTATGACGGATAACCCCCATTTTACACATAAAGAAATGTAGACTTCTATTGGCTCTGTGGCAATGTCACAAACTGAATTATACTTCGACTGTTCAGGGAGAAATGATGCAACGTGAGGAATCTCAGCCTGCTGCTACAGGCCATTAGCTTTTGAAGCTGGCAGTGAATTTGAATAAAGTAGAGGTCAGTACCAGGATGTATAAGCACACCGAATGGATATATTGTATATGATATATGAATGTTCTGTGTCTATGAGAGCTGTGTGGCGGATCAAACCGTTTTTAATGTATCAGCTCGAAGACACGCAGCACTATGCGAAACACTCAAAAATCAAGGACTTATCTGTATTACGTGAAGTGAATGAACGCAAGACAAATCTGACCATCGTTTCTTCAGAATGAACCTAGGAGTTTTAAATGAACTCTGTTGGAAAGTTTTCTAAAAACCCAGTTTCTTCATGTGCAGCTGAACTGTTGAGATTTTGTCGGACCCATACAGTATTTCCAATACTCTTAATTTAAAGTTTCTTTTTAACATTGACTTTATGATAGGGAAACTCTATTCTGTTTGAGTGTAACAATGGAATCATTATTTTCTCACTTATATTTTTATTCATAGACTGAAACTTCAGATTAAAACCTAAAAGTTTTACAAATATTGTGGAAAATATAAATGAGAATTTCAATAAACAACTGAGAACCCCATGGTGGTTAGGCCTTATAGACTTGTTTTGAATCAATGTGCAGTTTGCATGTTCCTCCTGTACAGTCGTAGATTTTCTCTGGTGTATTTCGACTCACAGTCTAACAATATGCAGACATCGTTTGGTTTTATTGAAATACATTCTGCACATATTCCAGCTACAAGATGCTAAATTCAGCTGCCTGCACTCCAAACCTGCCACCCTTTATAATCCACGTCTTTTTATCAGCACACATCCACAATCCATGAATGAATCATCCGCTATTTATGTCAGTAGGGTTTATAAATTCACTTCAATTTATCATGTGCCAATCAAAATTGATCATCTCACAACACAATGCACAAATCCAATCATCCATCTATTCTTCCATACGTGACTCATTTCATCCACTTCAAATTCATCCCTGCATTTGACATACGTCGGTCATGTGCAGTGTCTGTCATCCATTCATCCATTTTTTAGGATCAATTTGTCCATTCCTTCAACTTCAAATTTTTCAATACATCCATATGGACACAGATCCATTTGTCGGCTTATATTACCATCCATCCATCCATCCATCCATCCATCCATCCATCCATCCATCCATCCATCCATCCATCCATCCATCCATCCATCCGTCCGTCCAGCCATCCACTTATTCTCTAAATGTTCCAGGGTAGACGATCAGGTGAGACACAAACAATACACAATGAAGAACTCTTTCCCTGGAACATACAAAAAGTGTTCGGGTCCTTCTGTGATTCTTTAAGGTCGTAACACGTTTCCACCTGCCGATAACAACAACTATTTATCCCGTTGTGAGTGTCTGGCTTTTTTCAATCTGAACGTGGCTCACTTCTAATGAAATCAAACCGAGCGATGCTCCCACTGATTACAGTCCTGTAATCTCTCCATACATCAGTTTCTTTTAGTGGTAACCACGCCTCCGACGCTGCCTTCCAGCGTCACGGCTCCACCCTGAGAAATGCAGTCCGGCTTTTGTTGGAAAACCTAATGGCATTTTGTCAGGAAATTAGATCCAAAGGGGGTTGATAAGATGCAGCCTCCAGAGCAGTTAGACTCAAAGATAAGGAGAAAAAAATAAAAGAAAAAGCGTTGGTGGAGGTTTTGTGTTTTTGTGAGCGTGCTCTTTTTGTGCTCCGTTTTATAGAAAATGCATGCATGAATCCATCTCTTAAATCCCACTCACTGAAACAGCATGAGCGTGAGTCAGAGTGGATGAGATCCAAAAATATCCCCGTCTGATCACAACTTCATCATCATGTTCTTGAGGGTTTAAAGCACACCATTACGAACATGTTTTAGATACGATAAGAGGAAACAGTCCAGTTTGACAGAAATGCAGAATAAAGAAAAGAGGTGAGGAGAAACAGACACAGGATGGAGGAGTAAAATGCAGCTGAGATTCCCCCTGAGCGCTGCTCTGTGCCGCTGCTACCGAAGGGTCATTCAGGATGGAATTCCCCCGATGGGGATTAATGAAGTGCTTAAAAAAATAAAATAAAATAAAATACAATTCTAATGTTTTTAATTCAAGGGATTAAAAGGAGAAAATGCTGTGAAACCATCAATATATGTTTGAAAAAAGATTTACAAGATGTACAGGCTTTTTCATATAATATCCAAATAAAACAAAAACAAGTAAGGTGTCCACAAAGTGTGGCTGAATGGAAGGGCGGGGCGGATGGATGGGTCAGAGACATGATCATCATGATCAGGACACATACGAAGGTTTTAGGTACATTTGGTTGATTTATTCCTTTTCACTTATTGAAATACTGGATAATCTGAAAATTAAACCTTTTTGTTGTAGAATAGTTTAGGATGTTGTGACTTGAGTGACTTTTTAAATGAAGAGGGGGAAATATGCTTTTTATATTTGATTAAAAGAATCCATGAAAATAACATAGATTTAATGTTTTTATATATATATATATATATAAACAATATTCCTGAAATTGTATAAAAGTGTGATGTGTCAGTGTATAAATTTGTGACTGTTTTAGAATGTAATGTATTACGTATTGAATAGATGCTAGATAAACTTAAACACCATTTGGTGGGGTTGAAGCGGGATTAAAGCCTGGTAAAAGTGGGATTAAACCTTGGTAGAATTGGGATTAAATCCTGGTAGAAGAGGGATTAAAGTTGGGTAGAAGAGAGATAAAAGCCTGGTAAAAATGGGATTAAAGCCTGGTATAGTTGGGATTAAAGCCTGGTAGAAGAGGGATTAAAGCCGGGTAGAAGTGGGATTAAAGCCTGGTAGAAGAGGGATTAAAGCCTGGTAGAAATTAGATAAAATCCTGGTAGAAGATGGATTAAAGCGCGGATGGAGTGGGATTAAATGGTAAAAGTGGGTGGGATTAAAGCCTGGCTACATGCTATATGTTTAAATTGTCGAACTGATATGTTTTTGAACTTTGGTTGATTATTCAGATTATTTTTGCAAATTTTAAACTAAAAATATAATGAACAGTAACATCATAAACCTATTCAGAGCTGGAATCCATGTGATGTTTTTCTTTAGTCCAAAACTGTGAACAACATTGAATTTCTGTAAAGATTTAGTATTATCTAAGCATCTAGGGCCACGACTCTTCACAGTCTTTATATTACAGCCCTGCTGTTAAGTAACCAGATTATATTAATACCTGCTGACCAATAAAATAAAACCTGTAATTTTTGTCAAAACTACAATGAAAAGCATTCAGGAGGAGTTTCAGCAACAATTCAACATGACTCACACACTCATTGAGTCTGTCATTGAGCAGAATGTGTCACCACATGTTCCTGGATTATTTGGGCATCTTGCAGAAGTCAGATATATTACTGGTCTTCTGGATTTTTAGCTTTCTTGAAGTCCAGAAGAGGTGCAGTGGTCCGAGAATTTCCAGGACTGCACATTTATCATTTTCCCCCCCTTCAATATGTACTTCTGGTCTATGCAAATAATATGAAATCTTTCATATGCTTTAGTTATCCACACGGAACGCTGTGCTAATAAAGAAGACAAACACCAGATCGAGCCTTTATGGTCTTCATTAAATTCGGAGCTGCCAATTGGATTTATTGAAAAAACAAATCTTACCAAGAGGGACAGGCAGGCGCTGCACTAAAAGACATAACAATCACTGTGAATATAAGTGAAGGTGGAAAAACATTATGTTTGATTCATTCTTGACACTCAGTTTCAGAAAAGGCTGATGATTCTGCCTTATTAAGTATCAATCACCACTAACGCATCAGAAACTGAGCTACAACCCAGAGCAAAGAATCCTTTCAGCTTTTTTCCTTCACACGTGCTTCGTCTTACAGGAGTTCGCCTAACCTTTCCATTGGGAGACACAATGAAGTCATTAATGCTGAGTGTTACACTCGTGTCAAAGAGTTTTATAGAAAGGAAGAAAGAGCTGACAAGCTCAGGAAATGTTCTGTGTGAAGTACATGCAACATCTATTTGGAGAAGGTCTCGTTTGTACGGCGGTGTCAACTAGAACAGTGTCGTCAGTGTGACTGCAGAATGCTAATTACCTCTTTGTTCTCTGGTCCACTTTAATCCCTGCTACATCCAAGGTGGACAGGAGAAAATCTGCATAACTGTTTAATAATGTGACGATCTCTGATGGCTGAATACAGCAGAGTGTCACAGGTGTAGCTCGCAGCACACTGATTCAAGGTCTCTGATTGGGACAGGGTTGGGGTTAGGGATTCAAAGTTTATTGCCCCAAATCCAGCTTTTCCTTGATTTTCCTCCATTTGAATATTGGATCATAGGAGCTGCATTCAGAATCTGCTGTGTCTGTGTGAGCTGGACTGGCTCTGCCCACACATGCCCATCTTGGGAAGAGGAGGAAGTACTTCCTCTCGTGGTGCCATGTGCCAGAGCAGAGCTGTCTAATTGTGGGAGGGTCAAAGGGAGGGCCTACCTTGATTGGCTAAACCCCTGATGACACTATATAGGGTTTGATTTCGGATTGGCTGGTTGGAGCAACACACTTTTTAAAAACTGAAACAAGCCAGGGAGAGAGAGGACAGACTTTCTTCACTTCTGGGGCGTCAGTCCAGGTGTGGGGATGATTAGTACTGTTGGAAAACTATTAGAAAGTGAATTTTGCATAATATGACCCCTTGGGTATGTTGAGGTTAAATCCTGTTTAGAGATTCTATGTTTTGCCTGTGCTTGTGTTGTCAGCTGAGGTGGGTCAGGTCCAATGACCACATGACTAACTCGGTGTTGAACATTTAATGGATGTATTGCACTGTACTAATACTTTGAAGCAGTGTAGTTCACTTCAAATCAGTTGTATGTGATTCTGTGAAAGAAAAAGGTTCTTCACATACGCTACCAGTCACTACCAGTTTTTCATCGCTCAAGTCAAATGATCAGCTTGAAATGGTACAAAGGTGCCAGAGGTTAAAAAAAGATTACTCAAAAATGAAAAACAACATTGAGTTCAGAACTTTTTCAGGGAAAATTAAATGTGTTAACTTGTTCTTCGGCAATGGAGGTTGATCCAGTCTTGAAAGTTGGTGCTACTACTTCCTACAGGTGTTCCAACTTTTCTGATTACTTCTAACTTCCTCTGTCTGCATTAAAGCAGGGTTGGAGCACACTGTGATCAGCTGAATATTATTGTAAAGCAGAAAGTCAAGTTTTGCTGTCATACAATTAACAGTACAAAAGAGAGAAAATGTGGGTCTTTCTAACAGAGAAATTCAGAGAAAGTCAAAGTGAGTCCAGTTTCCTCCACCATCCAGAGACAGGAAGAGGTCAGCAGGAGGTCTGGCAGACCCAAAGCTTCAACAGAACCAGAAGGCAGGTTTCTGAGAGTGAACAGCTTGATTTCCTTTCAATATTTGTCAACAAAACAAAACAAAAAAATGTTGACTGGTAGTGTAGTCTCACTTTAAGCCATGGAGTGAAATTGATCCTGTTGCTTTAACTTCTTCATTTTAAAGGGGACATATCATGCTAAATCCACTTTTCTAGCCCTTAAATGCATGTTGTTGTATATTTAGAGTGTTTAGAAGTACAGAAAAGTTCAAAGTAGTCTCTTCAGGTGCTCCGTTGATATCTTTATATTCTGTTTTGGTCATATTTTGCGATCCGTTTCGATTTTTCTATTCTCTATTACGTTTTTTGAACTATTACGTCACAGTATTCCCGGCGGAACTGCCAAATTAGGACATCGACACTTCGAGCAATCCGCCATTTTGGTTTCTCGCTGCGATTTTGTAGTCCAACCGAAATTACGAGAGGATAAGTGGAAATGTTCGGTTGTTGGATGTAGTAACCCACAAGCTTCGTTACACCGTCTCCCAGCATCAGAACCTTTTCGAAGTGCCTGGTTGAGTTTTATTTTTCACAGAAATGTACCCACATCTGTGGGTAAGGTCATTTTTGTGTGCGCGAAGCACTTTAAGGACGACTGTTTCAGCAACCTCCGCCAGTATAAAGAAGGATTTGCCGAAAGACTTCGTCTGATTGAGCGGTCAGTTCCTTCTATCTATGGAGACGACGAACAGAGCACTTCGGTAAGCTGTATATAACGCTAAAAAGTGTGATGATAAGACGTCCCTGTCATTGTTTTGTTAGCATTAGCAGTTGCACCGTCTTCATATGTTAGCGCTGTGTGCTCGTTTTAGATTATAATGTAACTTCTGTGTTAAATAGTCGTTGTAATACAGGCAGTATTGTAGTAGTGGGCATGGATGGAGAAGTTAGTGGAAATATAGTAACACACCATTGCGTTACATCTATATGAAGACGTTGTTCTGCATCATCGTCATTTTCATCTCGCTCCGCCGGGTCCGACTCTGGCTCCAACATGTATGGCTGGATGGACAAATCTTCCGTTGTTGACATTTTGTAAATAATGAGTGAATATAAAGTTTCTGCGCTGCTAGATAATTGTATCTGTTCTATCAAACTACAAAGATGGCCGAACAGGGTGACGTTGAACCGAGTGTCACCTCTGCAACCTGGAGAGGAGGCGGGGTATGAAGAGACCGCCCCAAAACGAGTTGCTCTCAGAAGCACATCAGAAAAGGGGTAGAAAAGGGGCCTGTGGAGCTCTAATAATGAGGAATTCAGACCCAAGCATTGCAGTTCCACTTTATATAGACCACAACTGTATGATTTATATGTAAAAAGGAAGGATTTAAAAGCATGATATGTCTCCTTTAAGTGATTAGAAATGAAATCAAATTTGAAGCATTGATACCTTGATGGGATATTTTACCTGCATTGCTTTTTTAGAGATGTCTATCGATATATTCCAGTGCTAGGTTGATCAAAATCTGATGTGTTAATAATTCTAAAATAAATAATCAAAGTCAGGATTACTACCAAGGCAGAACATTAATTTCACATATATATTTCCACAGTAACCTTTTGCAAATTTAGCAATTTTATTTCTAGTTTCAGGAGATGAGGAGTCGTACTGACCAGTGTTGCCACAATTACCTTGAAAAGGGTAATTAGTTATTACTAGTTACTCCTTTAAAAAGTAACTTAGTTACTTTACTGATTATTTGTATTTAAAGTAACTAAGTTAGATTACAAGTAACTTTTTAGTTACTTTCAGCAGTGGCCGACAACAGCCCCCACTGTCTCAACATGAAAATGACAACCAAAAATGTATACATATTTAACCTTTGACCTTCATTCTTTGTTGTCTTTATTTCTGATTCACGGTTTTTTACTATTACTGTTAATTATTTACCCGGTGATGCAGTCTGCACTATTTATCTATTTATTTATTTGCCCTACCTGCTCTATGCGACCCTTTAATTGCCCCACGGGGACAAAGAAAGTATTTGATTGATTGATTGGCTTCCTGCCAATATATCTTTTCTCTCAGGAAAATTACAAAGAATAGTGTAACATCTCTGTAGTTGTGTTCTTGGTGCAATGTTAAGGTTTAATGATGATGTTGGTCGGTTCTGATTCTTTTGTGTTACCTGAACACGTTAGAGCAAGAAGGGGCGGGTCAGGTGAGCGTGCAGAGACTGCGTGTGTGTGTGTGTGTGTGTGTGTGCGTGCGTGCGTGCGTGCGTGCGTGTGTGTGTGTGTGTGTGTTTGTGTTTGTGTGTATGTCCTTTTTAAGGAGACTGAAGGAGCAGTGCGGTTCTGTTCAGTAATAAAGTGGCTTTACAGACAAGAAACTCGTCCTGCGGGTATTTTTTGCAGTTGTAACGCACAGTGACTTGAAGAAGTAACTTCACCGCCCTTCCTCCTTTAACACCCCCCCATGTCACCGACACACCCACTCCACTCTGAATGAGAGAACCTCCCTCAAGGTGCACCACACAGGCCCCCCCAAACATTCAGAATGGTACCACAAAGTCATTAAAAAAGTTACTTAAGTCCTATTCGGAGGTCTCAGCACTCGGCCATAACGGCTATGTTGCACCACCACTGGAGTAGGTGAGGGTACTGGTACCGAGGTTAAGGCAGATGCAGGGGACCCTGCGGCCATTGATGGCTTGGGAGGACGCCCATGTCTCGGGGGTTGCGCCACCTCCACTGGCTGCTCTGGCATGACATGGGTAGGTTTCAGCCGGTCCACTGAAACCCGGATCTGTTTAACCCCCATTTCCACCACAAAGTTTTTCGGCCCCACTTCCAGGACATGAAACGGGCCGTCATACGGAGGCTGCAGTGGGGAACGGTGGGCATCATGTTAGATGAACACATATTCAGCTGCCATGAGGTTCTTTGGGACATAGGACCGGGGAAGACAGTGATGAGCTGGAACTGGGTCGAACCTACGGGCCGGCTCCTTGAAAACTGGCTTCCTGGCTGTAACCATCCAGGGTTCTGAAGGCTCTGGCAGGAACTCTCCGGGGACCCGCAAGGGCTGAGCAAACACCAGCTCGGCCAACGACGCCTGCAGAGCTTCCTTCGGGGCCGAACGCAGGCCCAACATGACACTCGGCAGCCGATCGATCCAGTTTCTGTCCATGTGGGTGGCTCGGAGAGCGGCCTTCATCGTGCGGTGGAAACGCTCGCACAGTCCATTCGCTTGCGGGTTGAAAGCTGTGGTTCGGTGTAGCTGCACTCCCAGGCTCTTAGCCACCCCTTTCCAAAGCTCGGAGGTGAACTGGGAGCCTCTGTCCGATGTCACATCCAATGGAGTGCTTAAAACGGGCCACCCATGTGACTAGATTACGCGTTACAAAAAATAATGGTCATATGAGAGTAACGCGTTACTCAGTAGCGTTACAGGAATCACTGGTACTTACTTGTCGTCTGTTTCTAAGAAATCTCATAAACAACGTTTGGTTTCCCATATGCAGATACTTTTGACTAAAATAATTAAATTTGACTCATTAAATACAAACATATTTCACTAGTTTCTAAGAAGATTTATTCTTAACAGTGTTAACAGTTTGAAATGATTCCATAAATATATTTCCATGAATGAATGAGATCCTTGAATTGCTCCTGCAGTGTTTTCCTCTGCATCAGTGGGAAACAGTTTCCTTCTTGGATTTCTTTGGTTTCTTATTTAATTTCAGCACCGACTTGTTCTAACCAGCATCCCAACAGCCTCATCTTGTTAGACTCTTATTTACCACCAGTTGGAAAACAACAACAGCCTTCAGTGGACAGACGACCGTCTGCGTTTCCCACTGAAAGGGTTAGTTAGGCATTACGGCTGCTGTGCTAAATGCCCAAAGAGGACCTGGGTCTGCAAATTGACGGTGTCAACAGAACGTGATCCGAGCTGTATCTGAAGTTCTCCTCCTCTGCAGCTCCTTCCTCACACCAGCTCACACCATACGTGCCCGACTCGCTCTAAACCCTGCCCCTAATTGAAAGCAATACTGCGCTTCTGGGCTCTAAAATGAATTTGTCCATGATTACTCATGCCCTGGCGCGTTGCGAGCTCCGGGTAATGTCTGTTTTATTGAATTAGGCAGCATCCTGTTCTCCTTCCCCTCTCCTCCATCTCCGTCCTTGCCCATGGGTGGTTATTGATTGAGGTGGTCTGGCTTTCATATAAGGCTAGCATTACCCATGGATCCAGACAGCCGCTCAGTCCAGCCAGCAAGTGCAGTGGAAGGAAAACGTGGGGCGATTAGTCACTGCCTTAATATAGCTAATTTCTGCTGAAAGCAGCAGTACGGGAGAGTGCAAAGGTAAAGGAGGGAGGGAAAAGAGAGAGTAGCATGACTGCGGAGCGCCTGCCTTAATCACACACCTGGCTAATGGCTAAGAAGCTGTGTGCTGAATAGGCGGACTCTCAGAAGAGCGCTGAACCTCGAAATCCACTTCCCACTTTCAGACTCCATTATGCCGCTGCACGGGCTGCATGTGTATGAGACTGACGAGGGGCATGATGGGAGTTCGTCACAATGAAGATGACTGTTTCATTTAGCTCCATCCAATGAGTCAACATTGTTAAATTCAACTAAACCAGTTGTCTCACTTCAAACATCATATGAGTTTGGAAAACTACTATACATCTTCCCTACTCTGATGCCAGATTATAGCGACGCTGTCAGCTGTTCTGTTCTAGTTTAACAATTGAAGTTTCTATCACAGCTAAATGACACCGGGTCACATCACCTGGGGACACCCACAACACCGTCTCTATGAATCGTTGGTCGTCATGGTCACCTGAAAAAACATGTTGGTAACTTTGTTTACTGTTCCAGGTAGAAACTGACTAAATTAAAACATTATAAAAGAATAGCTTAAAAGAGAACAATGAATACTGGTGTCAACCAATAAACAAACAGCCCATCAATAAAGGATTGGGACGGTTCCCTGCATCCTAGTCCTCAAAACCACATTTTATAAAATTTACACATCCAATTCATCCAGTTTTGAGAAAATAAACTAGACAACATATCCCTTCTGTCCTTTTGGCTACAAGATGCTGCATTATATGTACACATGGTGCCAGCTTGTAGCTTCAACAACCAGTAAGGTCATTTTTCACAGAAAGCAAATTAAAAAAACAAAACAAAAAAAACAACAACATAGGTATATAAGGCATATATACTAAAACTTCATCATGGAAACAAGTGTTCACACGGTGCTCAGTCTCAGCTGGACAATCAATAAGGTATTTATACTGAACACCTGCATCTGTTGTTTTCCTTTCTCTACAAGAAAAAAACTATGTGTGGTAGTTTTTCATTTTACATTCATTATAAAAATGTTGCTCTACATTCTGCTTTGTGATCATGTCATGATAGAAACCAGCTGACAGGTTGGGATTGACATTAATAGGGTGAAAATCAAAAAGTATAGTCGTTCCTGAAATCAGAATCACCTGCAAAATACAACTGTTTTATTATATTATATGAATAGGTTTATGATTTAATAATAAACCATTGCAGGTTCCAATTCACATTTTAAAAATTGACCATAGGTCGAAGTGCTATTTACTTGGTTAATAAATTGGGTTTGCAAACGATATGAAATTCAATTAAATTGAACAATAAAACTGAAGGCATTTCATGATAGAAATTAACAATTTTACTCTAAAAATGTAATTTACAGTCATTCAGTGCTGCCTTTATGATAAAATCAATAGCTCTAATTGTCATTCGTTGCTAAATAGTCTGAGTTTTGTGTGTGACCTCACACATTCTGATTTGATCACTTGTGATCTGTAATAATCAGTACAACATCAACACCAATCATTCTAACTAATTCTGATGTAGGGATGCAAACAAAACAAACTTATTTTTATCAATTTAGGTTGAAATCACTGGAACCACTCGATGCTTACAGACAGTTGCAGTAGTTCTTTCTACACACATAGTGACAGCCGTGCTGGAATACACAGAAATCCCCTGTCATACTTCACTATCACTGATTCCACTAAATTAATTTCTTTGAGTCCATTTCACAGAGCAGCGGAGAGGTAATTTATTAATTACACCAAGTATCAAACATGCACCTTGCTTCAGCGGATTCCCGGCAGATTAACGCCGAGCAGCCGGTTCGCGACACTTTTGTGCGTTTCCACTCCAGGTGAGGATTTGGAATGAGAGCAAGGGGGTGGGGACGAGGGGGAAGTCTGGCACCGACTGCGTCCAGAGATTACAACTAATACCCCCACCTCACTGGATTGGTTCCTCTCCTCCAAATCCCAGCGTCCTCGACACACAGGCCAACTCCTCAGCGCATTGATTTGTGCCATTTCCCCACTAATCCTGATGGAATCAGTGCGGAGGGAGAGGATCTCTAGTGCCTGCTGAGAGGATGGAAGCTTCCTGCCAAATACAGGAGGAGAAAGGCGGCACACAAAGCTCTCCACCTCGCTCGCTCTCATTATTTCCACTCCGGAGGAGATCTATTCTGACACCGACGGTTAATTGTAGAAGATGGACATATGGCAGCATCACGTCCCGCTTTTTTCTTCTGTCGTGGAGAACATGAATGGCCATCAAAGATCCCCACCCCCCAACCCCCCCGGGCCGCCCTGTCTTCCTCCTGTCCTGCGTTTCATTAAGCAGACATTGATTTCACTGCTAGTCTCTCGTCTGTCAGACTTCTTCTGACAGGAAAATCCTCCCAAAGGTGTTTTTTTGTCATTCAGTAATTGTGGTCTTTACAACACCCCCCCACTACACTCCCCCAACCCAGACCGAGCTTTGTTTATACTGCAAATTAGACGAGTGGAAGGCTTTTCGGGGAGGTCGCCTGCTTCAAAACTGGCTCCTAATTGACTGAAAAGCCTCAAACTATTTCAAAGGTCAGAAGTGGCGGCCAGGTGTATTTACAAAGTAAATAATTGAGGGAGATGAAGAGCATGCAACGCTCTCCCGGGAGCTGCTGACAATCTGGGATGGAAGTTTTAGAAATCACTGCCTCTCCTCTCTTCCCTCTCTGTTTACCTGAAATGACACTTCATTTTGCCTAATGTTGTCTTTCCGCGCTCGAGCGGGCTTTATTAGCCCGCCTGTCATCATATTCAGGCCGACTGCCATCGCTGCAGCGTTAGTGGTCAACAGAGAGCCATCAGTCCTGTCAGATGGAGTTTTAACGTCTAGGACAGATGAGATTCAAGCTGAAAAGACTCCTCAACGGTAAAGGCTCAAAGGCGGAACAGCATACGGTCAAGCTTTGCTTTTCTGCATATTCAAGTGTGTGAAACACACCTTCCATCTGAAGTGGGTGTCTGAAAACTGCCGCCCCAAACATACCGTTTCTCATATTTGTTCTGCAGAATCTGGGAATTAAATCAGAGAGAAAGTGCAGATAAAAGCCTGATTATAAAAACGGCGCTGGCAGCACAAACATCTCTCCTCAGCTGCATTTTGAAGGAGCCTGATTACTTTAAACTGCAATGAACGCTTACCCTGGGGCAGCATGAAACACTGCAACCGCTCGGATTCCACTCCAAATCACTCACAACGACTGTGCACCGCCACCGAGGACTTTTAGAGTTTCATGGCACCCCCAAAGTTAAAGTTTGGGCTGTGAAAACACCCAATAGATAGATAGAAAGACAGATAGAAGTCTTTCAGTCACACCGACATTTGTGCCGTGTGCATTAGGCTGAACAAGGTTATCCACAGAAATCCCATTAACAAACACTGTGTCAGTCTGGAGGTTTTGTTACAGCGTGAGTGCTCGTCCTCACAGCTGGCAAAAACTACTAATCCAGTCAACTCTCAGAGATTATTACATCTCAAATCCACAAAAATGTCATCCCAGTTTATTTTTTTTAAATTTTCACTCAGTAATCAGCGGGTGATTAATATTCATGACTGTGTAATCTGGAATCAGTCCGCTAATAAACACAGCCAGCGATCTGCCCACTGCAGCAGCTAATTGTGTTAACGGCTCAGAGGAGCTGTCAGAGTTTACGCTCAAAATGGCGGCCTCATTATCCCCTCCCAGACGCCGCTGCTTGTCACTCAGCGCAGCCAATTACGGCGCTCCGTCATCAGCACATGAGCCGGGGGGGGTGGGGGGGGGGGGGGGGGGCATAATAAGACATGATCAGTACCTCCTGAGTGTGTGACACTCATATTAAAACTACTGCCAACATTGCCCGAAAAGGAAAAGGGAAAAAAAAAAATCTCAGGTACTAATGGATTCTCCAGGTCTGAAAACGATTCATGAGAATCTCTGCAGCCAATCAGAACCACGCAGACTTGCCATCAAATCAAATATTGAACATATGGCATGAAACATCTACCTGCATTTCTTTTTTCCTCTTCTGACATTCTGACCTTTATTGTTCTGTGTTGTATGGAAAGATGTCAAAATCAATTATTCATACAACACTGAATACATAATATTTAGATGTGTAACTGACACAGAAAAAATAGAAGAGAAAGAACAAGAGGTCTAGTTAAAGCTGCAAGTACACCCATGCACGTTGACACATGGCACATATTGAAGTTTGGTTTGCGTCAGAGTGCGATGGAAATGTGGCCTAACAATAGTACGTCAAAGTGTCAAAAATGCAAATTACCACAAGGTGGCGCTGTGACTGTGAATGTACATTAGCATATGGACGTGATCAGGGTCGGACTGTAATGACACACGTGAAGTTTCTGGCAGATTGCAGCAGAGTGACACATCACTTTCTGTTCAGTGGCGATGCGTCATGCCGCCATGGCCACAACCTTTGACTATTCCCTAAGATTTTAACATCTTTCCATCAAGAAGGCCTGTTGTATATACAACAGACCTCCTAGGAGGACATCAACACAAACCTTTCACAGTTAAGGTCAAATCGCCACTTCCTGTTGGGTTTAAACTGTCAATGACATTTATGTGTGTTCTGATGGGCTTCATATCTCTACCACATTGTGTAGTCAGAGCTCAAATGTCGTGGCTGTAGTAGATGTCACCAATGTTGAAATTGTCCAAGGGGGCGCTATGGAGCCACTTTGGCACACTCACATATGTTTCCCATGTAATATCTCATTTCTTTATCGGCTGATTATCTTCGCAAACGAAAGTTGGGCGAAAGGTTATGTTTTTGTCTGTGTGTATTTATTGGTTTATATGAATGTATGTATGTATGTATGTATATATGTATGTATGTATGTATGTATGTATGTATGTATGTATGTATGTATGTATGTATGTATTTGACCAACTTTCCGCAAAAACTATTGCCCTGAATTGCATGAAATCATCAGGAATAATTTGTCATCATCCAAAGACCAATCGGTTAGATTTGAGGATGTTAAAGGCTCACTGATTCCTAAAATAATTCCAGAAAGCGGAGAAAAAATGTCCCATACAAAGCGGATGGGAGTGGCACAACTTCTTCTTCTTCATTTTGGTTTGCTGCAGTTGGCATCTGTGAGGTTGCATTAATGCCATCTGCTGGTTCTAGCTAGTCTATACCATTCCCACCGCTCAGAAAGAAAGAAAGAAAGAAAGAAAGAAAGAAAGAAAGAAAGAAAGAAAGAAAGAAAGAAAGAAAGAAAGAAAGAAAGAAAGAAAGAAAAGCAGCAGTTCCGGGAGAAGAAGAAAGTATAAAAATAATTATTTGCATTCCAATAGGGTCTTCGCATCACTTGGTGCTTGGACCCTAATTATGATGATATTCTGTTAAATGAAAGAACGGTCTGGTGTGTGAGGTCTTTGACCTGTTTGGATGTGGCTGCTGGATGAAGGCTACGACGGGTGGTGACTACTGTCACCTTGAACACAGCAGCCGTCCATTCGGCTTCTGTGACCGTCGAGGAGAAGTGAGCGCATCCGTGGGATGAAAAATACAGCCTGTGGAAGCTGAAATGGCACTCAGCCTTAATTAGATATAGTAAAAAAAGAAAAGAAAAGAAAAACCAAGGGTTTGTGTGTGTGTGTGTGTGTGTGTGTGTGTGCGTGTGTGTGGTCAGAGTGAGACAGCATGACAGAGACAGATAGGCAGGAAGAGAGAGAGTGTTGACAGAAGGCCACCGGGGCTCCGGCTCGCCGCCGGCGCTCACTACGTCTGGGCCAATCTACTGTCACAATCCATTTCACTGCTGTCCAGCATCTCTCCACACACACACACACACACACACACACACACACACACACACACACACACACACACACACACACACACACACACACACACACACACACACACACACACACACACACACACACCATTCAACTTTAGCCATCACAAACTAATTGCCACACTAACTTTAATCAAGTGTAAACATCATGTGGTGCCAACAGGTTCGGTTTGACATATTTATTACTAGTTTCACTTAACACAGAAAATCTAAAAACAAAGGCACAATCAAAACAATATGCACGTATGCATACATTCTTCAAGATGTCCACACTGCAGTACTTGGATGAGCATTACTATCAGACCACGACTCTGGAAAACTTTGGCTGAACTCCATCAGCAGGAAGTCAACTGCAGGCTGTATTCACACTTGTCACATTTGGTTTGATTGAAACGAGCCGCGATGTCACGGCGCTGTCCATTTGTTCCGTGTGTTTGATAAGAACAAGCAGAATTTAACCTCCTGTTTTATCACCTGACTGCAGGTTGTTGGGAACTTGGCTTTTAATAGAACAGAAAGCAGACTTTATGAATTTGAATTCCTTCTCTGTCTATTGATCGTTAACCTTAACTAACCATGCTAGGAGCGGTGGGCTGGCACAGTGCGGCGCCCGGGGAGCTCGTGGGGTCAGGGGTCACGCAGCAGTGATCTGTCATCTCGTGGGATTCAAACCAGCAAACCTCAGATCCCAAGTTCACTCCATCAACCTCTAGGCCACCACTGCTCATGAACAATGAGTTCCTAAAGGTCATGTTGCTTCCAATGGGTCTCTAAAATACCAAGAGGAGTTCCTCACTTATTCTCCTTGAAGGTTTCCGCTCATAAAGTCTGCAGATTCCCCGTCTCCGACCTGGAAACTTCACAGTGTTGCCTCATGATGCGGACGAGCCACTCCCACAAACGTACAATCTGAGAGGAAAAGCCTTGAACAAACCTTACAATCTCTGCCGCCCCCCCCAAAGATATCCTGAACTCGAGGTTTACGACCATTCACCTCCTTCAATAATTGCACATAGGTCTTAAAAGGTGGCTTCCAAATCGACTATATGACAAGAAGGAATCCGTTTATTGATTATGTGGCATGACTTTACTGTTAATGTGCTCGCCATATCAGTGAGATGAGCGAAAGAAAAAAGAAAGTGTTGGAAATCATAAACGATGCTAGCACATTACATACGATATATAAGTTTCACCTAATTACTGTGTACTGCTTGTAGGCAATTATGAATAAAGATATGTGCCCTTAAGGTCATTATAATTAAGCTGCAACTTGTCCTTCAGACTCACTAAGAACTCTTACAAAGAAATTCGACTATCGTCATGCCGTTTATTCAGTTCCATGTGTTTTCATACAAGCGACATGTACGCATAGATTGAACAAATGGCTATTTAAAAGATTTGATCAACACTTGACTGAAAACTATACAAAAGATTGATGAACTCAGAGTAATTATGGGCATGCTGCTGTGTTTTTGAAGTTGGCTTTGTGTCGGTGGACCACAGAGAAGTGATTTCACACCTCGTCCCGTGTCCCACTGACCCCGTCACTCCTGCGCCGTCCACCATTAATCCCATCTGACTGTCCAACTGAGCGTGAAGAGACGAGGAAAACAAAATGCTGCCTCCCACACACACACACACACACACACACACACACACACACACACACACACACACACACACACACACACACACACACACACACACACACACACACACACACACACACACACACACACACAAGTGAAAAAAGCAAAACACCTCACACTTCCATACAGATATTGTCATCTACCTCCCACCACCGTAGCCTCTCTGCATGACGTGTCAGGAAGCACAAGGACAAAGAGAGCAAACACTGATCAGAGGAAGGAAGAACAAACCTTATGCTTCCCCTCTGTCCCTGGTCTCAACCAGCTTTGAAAAAGTTCTGTTTATCTCAACAAAAAGTTTCAACAGAGAGAAGTTGTTGAGGATTCTTTGTTGATCAAGTCGACATTGGTACAATATGTCCTCCAGTATACAGGCCAGCTAATGATGCAGCAATTATTTAAGATACATTGGTAACCAAAGTAGAAAGAATAAACTGTATTTTCTGGACTACTGAGTGCACCTGTAAATAAGCCGCACCCGCAAAATTTTAAAAGAAAAAAAAAGTACATATATAGGCGACACTTGACTATAAGCTGCAGGAGTCCATGTTGTAACAGAGCAGGAATTTCACTGCCGGAATATGGGGATTGCTCATGTTTTCATCAATTCCTGCAAATGAGTCTTTTATAGTGCTGGGAATTTTTGCACACTGTGTGTGTGTGTGTGTGTGTGTGTGTGTGTGTGTGTGTGTGTGTGTGTGTGTGTGTGTGTGTGTGTGTGTGTGTGTGTGTGTGTGTGTGTGTGTGTGCGCACGCGCCGTCAGTCCACCTGCTGCAAAGAAGCCCATAGAAAGAGAGAGAGAGAGAGAGACACACAATCACAGGGTTTTATCTCAGTTGATAAAGTATTTTATCAGTTATTTGCTGATTGTGATTCTGAGGAGGAAGATGATTTGTCAGCCACGGACTCCAGCAGGGCGGCTTTACGTGACGCACCTGAACGCATCACTCACGGCCTTCAGCGGCTGCAGTTCTGGACCACGGAAAGCAGCACAAGCCGAAGTCACGAAGAGCAGAAATATCACTTTTAGGGCAAGTTTTGGAGAAGCAGAGGCTCGAAACAGCATGTATCTACAATCTATCTGCAATTGCCGCAATTTTGCAGTGGAATTATTCATGCTCTGTTACAACGTGGACACCTGCAGCTGATAAACAAGAGTAGATTATATAGAAGTATGTACAATTTCTTTTTCTTTTTAAAAGCTTATATTCAGGTGCGTTCAATAGTCCGGAACTTACGGTACATGGAATATTGTATGAGTAGCATCTTAAACCCAACCAGTTTAGATCTCTGGATCCTTCCTTCCAGAAGAGTGCCTGAGGATAGATTACTATTATATCCTTGACCATGGACACTTCTGATGTAGAAGTGTCATAAAGAAATGTCACATCAGCTTTCTGACGACAGTAAAACCGCAAAATGTACAACCATTAATCCTCATTTAAATCTGAGCAGAGATCTGGATTCAGATTCAATGACACTTTTTAAAGAAAACTACAGTAACGAGAGTAACTAGATGAACATTTGGAAGTCCAGCGTACTGACAAATTGCCAGAGCTACTTTAAAAGAAGAGTGTTCTCTACTTCATTGCACTTGTGGGGTACTTTTATAGCAGTACTATTGATTAAATCCCACTTTAAAGGTAGGGCCATTCACACTGAAACACCCTTTAATTGTAAGACTTTTACTTGTCATGCAGCATACTTTGCTTTGTAATATTGGTACTTTTACACTATCGCAGGATGTAGGTTGTGTCATAATGGTGACACCTTCGACCCAAACTATATCTACAACTGTACTGCAGAACAACTCTTCACTCTCAAAGAGAGGTTGCAAAACAAATCTTACACACACGACAAATTAAACAAGGTCTGTGTTCGACAAGATGCTTTAGTTCCCTTCGTAGTTCACGTTTTGAAACGGTTAGGAACGGTCAACCTGATCTCTTAGTTATTAGAAGCACAGAGTGGATCTGATGCCAGTTTTTTGAGTCACGTCCAGAGGATGCGGTGGGAAAAAAAAAAAAAAAGACCAAAATGAAGATGGATTTCATCACAGGAGCACAACCAGGATGACTTCAAATATGGCCGTGAAATGGGTTTGATCGAAGGTTTCCTCCCCAAACTACTGTGGTAATAAAATTGAAAAAGCTGGAAAAAGAAGCAAAAGGCAGGATGACCCTTGGACAGGTCACTGGATCGCTTGTTTCTCCTATCAGATGTTCTAGGACAGGGGTCTGCGACCTGTGGCTCTGCAGCCCCCCTTCAGCGGCATCCTGACAGTTTCAGAAAATTACTTGTAAATAAACATTTTCCTCACATGTATGTATGTATGTCTTTTACCAATATTTCACGAATTCCAAACAACATCCAAACTGTTGTTTGGATGTTAACAGCTAACTGTTTCTGAATAAATCCCCAAAAACTGTGAAAAAATGTCCCATACAAAGCGGATGGGAGAGGCACCTCATGGAGGAGAACAGAGGACATCAAAGGAGATCAGAGTCTGTTGCCATGGAGACGCTTCGGAGCTCGCAGCTAACGTCTTGTTTAGGCAAGTATCCAGAAACACCGGCGTGAGCGCATTTACTAGGGTCGCGGTTTATCTCTGTGCCCTTCTCAGTGTTTCACAGTGAAGTAGCTACTTGACAGGCTAGTTAGCATCAATATGCGCGAACGGCTAACATGCTAACATGCTACCATGCTACCGATGGTTCTGTAAACCATTGTGATGTTGGCGAAGGTATATGCTCTACCAAGCGCCTGTTCTGGTTATTATGTTTTGTAGATTTATCTTTAGACCAAGAGTAGGTTTCATTGTAATTCTAATAAACAAGGTTTTTCAGCATTACTGAATCAGCAGTCTGTTGTTGTACAGTACCGGGACGTAGCAGTACAATTTTAAATAAATATAAATATAAATACAATATAAATCAGCATGACCAGTCAAGCACCTGAGAAAAGTGTGACTTATAGTTTGTATATTACGGTAGCAGAACACATGAACTTTCTCTACTGCCTGGCCCGCTGTGATCTTCTGTAATAAAGCTCTTATATTTTAAACAAATATGTGGTATATGAAGAGTATTGTGTACAGTTAGTTCTGAATATTAGGGAAATATGAGTGTAACATTTGAGGTTAACTGTCCTGTATGTCCTTCCTTTCCCTGCATGTTTCCTCAGTAAATCATACAAGAATGGAACAAAATAAAAGAAGCCTGGCTGCTACATTTCCATGAAAAAAAGCAAACAAATTCTAGATAAATATGAGACGGTGCATGAGTTTTTGAAATAAAGTGTTTGGAATAACAGATCTTGTGACATTTATACGGTTCAGCAGAAGCCGTCAGACTCTGTCTTGTCAACAATATCTCCACTGATCGAGCCATAATGTCAATACAACGCTGGGCATTTTCCTCATAAATAACACACTCCCTGCAGCTGTTGTGCCATGATTTCTCCTTGGAGATGAAAAGTGCTACAATAGATCAGGGTACTACAAGACACTTTTTTTTTTTTTTTTTTTACTTTTTAAGCTTTCTCAGAGAAAAAAAAAGCCCAAAAAAGGAGCCACAACGAAGACAAATCCTCCCACTCACACCGCTGCATGTTGACTTTAAAACAGAGTGAGCAGAGATTTACAGTCAAGCTCCACAACTGGGAAAAAGAGTCTGTTTCTGGCCTGAATATTAATCAGTTAATGAGGCCGAAGCATCCTGTTACGAAAACACACATAACAAAACAAGTATTTTTTGTCTCGAGACAGCAGGTTCATACGTAGAATAGTTTGCACAGTGAAGAACAACCCACAAACATCTATCTATTACAAATAGGTTTTCCAAAATGTATAACTATTATTTCTTAGAAACATTGTATGCACATACATAAAAGTGATGTGATACTTTTTAAGAGATAATATGTTGTTTATGAATTGATTATTAAAAAGGTGGAAGCGAAAAAGAAAAAAATATTATTGATGGAGAAGGGGTGCGATTTAATAAGTCGTACTTCATCCCACTTCTGCAACCAAACTATATTTCTCTGATGTTAGTTATTCACTGATTGTTTGTTGGAATATGTTTGGTTCTTTGCTATGAACTGTTGATTTTGAAATTACACACACACCCATATATATTCCTGAGCCCTCCCACTCTCTTCCCATACTCCTTTGCTCATTCCTCACAGCTGAATTAATCTGAATTTAAATCATTACTGCTACCCTGCTTATTCTCTCTTTAGAAGCACAGAAAGCACAGTGATATAATAACAGCAGAATCTTAAAGCTTGGGGTGAAACCTCAGTAAGTGCAAGACAAAGCTGCAGTACAGATATCTCCAGTCGCCAGCTGTCAGGCTATTATGAACGCACGCTGGCTTTCACGGCAGGCGAGTCCGCGGCTGCCGAGGAGCTGCCGAGCAGCTGCTCCTACGCTGCTGAGCGCTTCCCTCCCGATGCCTCTCACCTCCACACAACAACTGCAAACGAGTGTGGGATGAGTTTTGTTGGGAAAGTTTGTGATAAACGGCGGCGTGGGCTGAGTCGGAGGAGCTCTGACAGACAGAGGCCAGCCTGTTTCTGGCTTTAGGCTCTTTCACTGTAAACACTTTGGAGACGCTTCTCTTCTCAAGGTGAAAAAAAGAGAAGTCGAGATAAAGGCTGTGCAGAGTCAGAGCTTTGTCAAGTGAGGTAATTCACACCAAGACCCTGCAGAAGACTTTAAAATACAGCCCGTGGTTAACAGGAACAAACAGAGGGAACTCAAAACACTATTCAAACTTCACTTTTGGATATTTGACACTGAAAAATCCTAAAATACAAGCGGAAATGAACTGAATCAAGTTGAGTGGCAAACCATAAGTGTAACAAAGTGTGTGTGTGTGTGTGTGTGTGTGTGTGTGTGTGTGTGTGTGTGTGTGTGTGTGTGTGTGTGTGTGTGTGTGTGTGTGTGTGTGTGTGTGTGTGTGTGTGTGTGTGTCTGAAACATACAGGTCAGTTTGATCTTGACTGGGCCAAACCAATCAAATATGAGAAAATGATTTCGTTATACATTTTTTTTTTTTTTTTTTTATTATAGTTTTAGTGCAAAACATACAAATATGTTGTAAAGATATTTACTTTTAGTCTAAACACATTTTTAGAAGTTTCTGAAAAAAAACAATACTGTCACGCCGACACCAGGAATGATGAATCCAAATGTATTGCTCAAGAACTGGATTTTATTTTGACACACATATAAGTGTCAGCACAGAGGAGTCTGCTCGCCCACAACACCCCTCCAACTTAAGGTGTGACACAGTCAACACAAAATCTGTCTAAATAAATCAACAAAGATATAGGAACGATGACGAATAATAACAGAAATACAAAACTACACAGAATAACTATGGCAAGGGCCAAACAAAGACTTGGGAAGCATTTCCCACGATCCCCTGCGCCGCCCCCTCAGTCCACAGTGGTTGCTACAATGAAAATGTACTTTCAATATGATGGCATCGTTAACCTGTACAACTCTGTGAGATGTATTGCTGCACTGATCTCTCTCTTATGCCTCTTATCCCCTGAACCTTACATCTGAGATGATCAATGAATGCCTGGTGTAATGAGGGCTGAAGTGGAGATGTCCCGATCAGATCGGTGGACATTGGTTCAGAGCTGATATTCACAATTTTTGATCGTATCTGTAAATCCATCCGATCACCTCGCAGAGCTGCGGTCCTGTTTCCTTATCGCACAAGCTGAAAAGATTATTAATTATTACACCAAACAGTTTAAAGAATGAGGAAAAAATGTGATATTTGGAAGTGTTACGAGCTATAAAAGCCGAACTCTCAGTCAGAAGTGAGACTGCAATAATCAATGGCAGCCTAATTAGCTGGACCACGACTTTACAGCTTACACAGCTAATTTCTCTGGCAACTGCAGCGTGTAATCAACCGACTCCGACTAGGAAGCGCTGAAGAGTACCTAAAGGACATCAGCCTCACATCTAAACTGCACCGAGAAACAAGTGTGTCGAGGAGACAAATTAAACGGACGTGATAATGATATTCATTTAAGGAAATGAATTCAGTAATTTGATGCCATGATTTAGTCATTTCAGGTCATGAATTATTAATCTGAGGGAAGAATTAAGTAGCTTGTGAACAGGATTGATTACAGTCAGGGAACAAACGACTCATTTGTGTTCCCCTCTTTGCTCGCTGGCCTTTTTATGTTATATTCCCTTAAATCAAGGCCAAATAGTCTCATGGCTCACGAGTGAACCGCTAACAAAACACCTGACGGGGAGAGAAAGGAGGGAGTCTGAAGTTCGATTAACAGAATAGCTCTTTACTTACTCTTAGCCGGTACTACAACCTGGTAGCCATTGTCCCACATTTTAACAACAAACTTTCGTGGTAACTTCAGAAAAAACGCAAAGCAGTGGTTGCATGGTGGAGCAGTGGTTAACACAATATGGAGAAAGTGAGCGAGGGTTCAAGTCTGAGCTCTTTTCCATCTTTCTCCACATACTCTGCTTCTGTCCATTGACATCCATGTAAGGTTATTTGTCAACAGGCCTTTGTACCTGTTTTCCACCAAGAAGAACCAGGTGCTAGTGCTGGTGCTGCTGCTTAGTTGGTTCCAATCACCACTGCATCTATTATATAAAACGCTAAAATTGGTCGAAAAAAATCCACGTCATGTATGAAGCCATTGTGACTCACAGGTAAAATTGTATTGGTTCAAGATCCGGTCGTGTCAACCAATCTGTCAAAGTATGTTTACCTCGTTTTCAAGACATCATTTTGTTCACATTGTTTTCCACCATTGTTTGCCCAACAATGCTCTATAGTCCTTTTCAACTAGTTTGTTTAGTTGAGGAGCTGATGGAGGCTCTGCTGGTGTCCTGCTGCAGCCGTCTCCCGCTGGATTTCCTCCGACACAGGCTCCATTCCCGAGGCTCCCTACAACTTTTTTGGACCTCGGTTCCAGACCACAGGTCCAGGAAGCTCCGGGCCTCAGCCTCAGTCCACTACTGTTTTAATTTAGAGTCCATCGCGAATCGTGAAAAAAATGAATGAAAGATGCTCGGTTGTTAGAAAGATGGCAGTACTGCATTTTTACTAGTCTGGATAACTCCGCTCCGTTAAGTCAGGCTCTGGCTCCGAACTATACCTGAGAGCAGCTCGCTGGAAAAGGGGCAGCATGTGTTCCCTGTGGTGGGGGTGGAACCTGCCTTTACATGTTAGGATCGGCTGCAGGCCCCATTAACCTGAAGTGGCTGAAGAAAGTCATGCATTTTGTAATATAAAGAGAAATGTGTTGTAAAAACTGTTTTAACTCTCAGGGTTTGCACGACATTATGGAAGGGACGAGGCTTTGCCTCCTTTGAGGTAATCCTAGAAACCAGACGAGGAGACGTTTGTTTCACCAAGAGCCAGATCACAGTGGTGGTTCACAGTATTTCTGTAAGGAAATCTGCAAAACTCCAGGGAGAAACGAGAGATCCACTGCAAGAACGGACACTTTGCTCACAGCAGAAACAGCATCCGATGTTGTACTGAGTAAAGCAGTGAGCCCGGTGAGACACAGTGCACCGTGCTGTCTGCAGGTTAACCAGCTTCTTGCTTAATGCCAGTCAGTGATTACCGGGACGGCTCCTGACATTTCTTTACATGAAAACGGACTTGATTATTCCTCTTCTGCTCGTGGCAGGGCCTGAGGAAGGCATTTGGCTGCAGGCGGCAGGAGGTGAAGACATGATGATCTGACTTTCTTTCTAGATAAGAACTTGTCAAAGTCAAATGTCGAAACGTCTCCAACAGCAGCTGTCTCGGCAGATCAATTTCAAATTGACTGTAGATTTCTAAAGTTTTTAAAGGAAAATGTACAATGAAGTACATAGACCTGGAATTTTATACTGTGTTTCTATTTGAGCTGCACCTCTGCTATCATCATTGCTTATTGACAGTTCGAATAAAATAGAACTTTTATGGCAGTTTGAAGGCAAACGGCTCCACACAGACATTCTTTCATACAATGAGAAAAGTGAGATGAACCGTTTCAAAAATCCAACATTAAAATCTGACAGTGTCCTCAAACAGTGAGCAGATAGAAAAGTTCCATCAGGAGGCGGTTTGATAATCTCCTCGCAGGAGAAGATAGTGAGAGCATGAAGGTAAATATTAGCAGGCCAACCAATCTCTGGATCAGTGTTTCTGAGAATCGATGTTCGATTACCACACCGAATATTTCAGGTATGTATTCTCATTGGTATGTCCCACCCAAACATGGCGTGTCCAAACAAAACAACCAGAGATGAACCGGCGCTGACCATAAAGCCGCTGATTGTGTTTCTGAGTGTTTTTCGCTCTGGACTTGTTGAGTGGCGTGTGCCGTGCAGGCTGTGTCCACACACACACACACACACACACACACACACACACACTTATTAAGAGATGAGAATCCTAATCAGCCTCGGCCAGCCACGGTACCTTTGATGAATAGAGAAAGCTCATAAACATCAGCCTCAGACAGCTGGATAAGCCACTTAATTGCCAGATGACTCAGTGGGATGCAGTTTGTTTTTCTGTTGGTGTACATTCATTTCGGAGAATATTTACAGAAAGCTTGCAGTCCTTGTGTTTTTGGGAGCTTCGATTTTTGCTCTTGTTGCTGAAACATTGTACAGGAAATCTACCGTCACTATTTAAATCTCATTTAATGTATGCTCATAGTTTTCTCCTCGAATGGTGTTGGGGAAGAAAACTGCATTGTTTAGTCTTCATGCAAAGTCAGAGTAGGTTTAAAATCATATCAGTGTTCAGATATTATTGTTTTGATGATTGTTGGTAGAAACCATCTCACCCACCTGAACATGCAACTTCAAAACTCAATGAAAGCCTACAACTTCTAATAGTGTCATAAAACCGTAATGAAAACCACACTGATCCCATCCTCGATACTCATTTCAACTGAAGTAATGCAGTGTTGTTAATATATATACTTTATTGGCTGCAGTTACAACTTTTCCTAAACAATCACTTTCAATGTTACTTCAATAATCTAATGACCAACAGGACAGCTTATTGTAATGAAATAGTTTTTTTTCTGGAAGTCCCTCTAATGTTTTTGTTCACTTCAATGTTACTGAACAGTGATGAGAGTGTATGTTACTGGAAGGCATTATGATATAGTTACTCGTTCCTACATCTTGTAGTCATGTAGGAAGTGCGATCCATCTGAGCTGAGCAAGCTTTGAAAATATCTTCCAAAGAAGTCCTGAGGTGTAAACCAACATGGCTCATTCTTTAGGGTTTTAAAGTTTTTTTCCGAATATGTCAGTGTGCATTTTACACCTGCTCAGTTTTATAAATATATGAAAAACCAGCTGGTTTTCTTTTGTTTGTGGGGAATATTGCATCCAGACAGCGAGCGTTCAATATGATGTATATTGGTAGAGAGGACATCAGCATTGTCAGTCACACAGCTCTCATCTGTATGAGGCCGGCTCGGCTGGTGTGTGCCAGGATGCATTCTGTGAGCATGCGGGTGAATGTGTGTGTGTGTGTGTGTGTGTGTGTGTGTGTGTGTGTGTGTGTGTGTGTGTGTGTGTGTGTGTGTGTGTGTGAGGGGGAGTTTTTACAAGCTGAAACAAACAGCACTGATCCGGATTGTGGAAATAAAAACATTTCATTCTCATGGCCCTAAATCCCTTTGACCTTGCTTTGTTCAAATCCTCCCGGCTGCTCTGCTCCTCACTTGTTCTTCTATTATTACGGTTGTTGTTCTTTCTCTTTCTTTTGCCGCTTATAAATAAAAGATAATGAAAGTCCCCCTGGGCGAAAGAGGCTAACGTTTAATTCTAACAGAGATTTAGATGTGATTTACTTTGTGTGTGTGTCACAGGGAGGAAGAGGAAGGCAGAGGAGAGGAAGAAAATAGGAAGTAATGGCCACATTAGCCAGATGAAAATCAATTATCGGGCTGTATTGTTCTTCCAAATGTAAAATGACAGTGGGAGTGAATTTCAGGGATGATCCAAGCTCTTCTCCAGGAGGTGATCGGGGCGATCAAGGTGAGGGAGGACTCCAGGAAATGGGTCATAACAATCTGGTCGATGTGTGAAAGGCCAAATCTAATGAAAGGTTTCCCTATATAGAATTTCAATATTATTCCATCATACAGCACATGAGGACACTCAGATTGGAATCCAGAATTACACAGAATGTCCTTTATGAGTTTTCACAGCAGTGCCGAGGCTGGAGGAGGAAGGAAGGGCTCGTTCCAGCCGGCGGCTCCAGGATTTAAAGGATCAGTCCACTTTACTGCACGTTAACGTGACCACTGTCACTGCAGGTTGAGCCTCATCGGAATCTAAAGAATCTAAAGTGAGCATCAGTGGGCGTTCGTCAGCACCACAGAAAAATACTCATTCACACGTAACAATAAAATGGTAAATGGACTTTACGTATTTAGTGCTTTTTATTGCTTTAGCGTCTTAAAGCACTTTACAGCATCAACACACACGCGCGCACGCACACACACACACACACACACACACACACACACACACACACACACACACGCACACGCACACGCACACGCACACACACACACACACAACTGCAAACAATGTTTGACTCTTCAGCCTTTTTAGCCTGGCACCAAGCTCAGGAAATAATTATTTTCATCCCACTTAACTCATTTTGAAATGAACCCTCATCATCTGGCTGAAAAGGGTTAAAAAAAATGCTTAATACTGTTAACAAAGGTAAAACAACTCATTTTTTTAAGACAAGGAACTACTGAAATGGTCAAAAACACTTAACTGGCTAAAAGAGCTAAATCTACTGACAACATTGAATCACGGCCAATATTGACTTCAGTTTGGTCTTTTTGAATGTAATAAAGCCTCAAATGTCATAATTTCCCAAGATTTTTAAAAGATATTTGATCCACAATGAAAAATTAAGAAAACATTCAAAATATCATAAACTATGTAATGATACATAAACAGGGCTGCATTTCTTGGAAATAAAAGCCTTATTTAAAGGTTTTGTTCAGTTTGATTATCCAGAATATGTGTTGTGGCTCAGTCGTCATGAAACACACTGCAACACCCTCAGTCATCTTTTACTACTTTATCACATTATTGGTAAATCGTTACGTTATTGGCTTTGATATATTGATAACATACAAAAATGATGAGGTTGTTGTTTTTTAAAATAGCAAACAGCTCAAAACAGCTTAGACACTTAAAGCAAGTTGAATAAACTGACTACAGTTTTAAATGCAATAAAACTTCATAAATCCAATCTGACATTGAATCAACTGAGGTTATTTTATACACACTCAGTGTGGGTGTGTGTGTGTGTGTGTGTGTGTGTGTGTGTGTGTGTGTGTGTGTGTGTGTGTGTGTGTGTGTGTGTGTGTGTGTGTGTGTGTGTGTGTGTGTGTGTGTGTTTACCTATCGGAAGGCCACGTCGCAGCACATGGAAGAGAACACAGCAGAGAAAGAATTAGAACTTTGTCGATGTTAATAATCTGGTGACACTTGTGCAGTTCTCACATTCAATGATTTTTTCTTCGTGCCTCGGTGGCACATAAGGCTGTATCAATCATCTCCCTCCATCTCCTTCAGTTCTTGCATTGTGGTTCTTTTACTCTCGGTAGGTTTGGGTTTACTGTCAGTGGGTTTGGGTTTAATGTCAGTGGGTTTGGGTTTCTACCACAGTGGTGGACCACAAGCTGACATACACATTTGAAAGACACATTAGTTTATCAGGCTGTTGTCTCGTTAGCGGAACAGGACATGCATGAGGCTGTCCTGAGCTGCCTGAGGCGCGATGCAGAGCCTCTCTGATATTTCACTTCCTCTTAATATGCCTGCTCTTCGTGGTCCTTGAGGTTTCAGTGGATGAGCAAACATGAACATTTACAGTTCTCAAGTGCTGTGCCGCTCAAGTACTGCCGTCTTTTTTCCAGCTACTGTAAAGCCGCCTCACTTCAGTGCCTTTCAGCGTCACACCTGCAAGGCAACAACAGTGTTCACTGTCTGGAGACATGCCTGGGAAACTACTTAACCAACACATGCATTAATAATAAAAGGACACGTTTAACTATAACGGATATAATCCCCGGTGTGCACGCATTAACAGCCCCATCGGTGCTGCTGCATCTTCAGCTACATCCGTACTACATGCTACCATCTGTCACCACGGATTCCTCCGTACAGCGTAACGCCACACCCGTGTGGCTCCTTATCTTCACATCACGAAATGTCAAAGCGTTTATTGTCCATGTATAGAAATACAGCGACATGTCACACAAGGCAGAGGGCTTATTGAATGATGGGTGACAACTGGAACAGCCAGTTTAATGTGAATGTCTGTAAATTCAGGTCACTAAATGAAAACATTCATTACATTTCCTACTTCAAATGCATTTAGTTTTTAAATGTTTCAGGAATGCTTTCACTTCATTTTAGGTTCAAATGTGAATTCTTTCTGTTGACCATTTTTCGGAAACTATCTTACCAGCGGTCCATGTTTGTTCCAGAACCGTTTACTAATACAAAGTCAATATTTTTTTCGATGTAAGACAAGTGATCCCACAAATGTAATGCAGACTGTTAAATCCATCAGATGGACTCCCTGCTACAAAACACTGCCTTGATTCATTCCTCTGGTCGAAGCTGGTCTTTGTTGGCTTACGTTGGTCTGAGATGGCGCTGATATTTTATATATATATATATATATATATATCAACATTAATTACATGAAGTTATTAGTAGATTTGCTGTTTCATTATGAGACTGTAATTACACTTCAGTGGAGCAGAATTGGTAAAAAAAGAAGAGGCTGCTCATCACTTTCAGTAAACAAGTTAAAACCAGACCGACTCATCTCATTTCTGTATTTTTAAAGCTCCAGAAACAAGAAGACAAAGAATCGTGAGCGAGGCGCCGTGGATTCACAATTAAACGTGGAGACAAAAGAGGAACTTTGTGAGTCATTTCTCACTCACATTTCTGTTGTTCTTTCTGTCTTTTTATTTGAAAGGCTCAAAACAATTAAAGAGCAAATAAAAATGCGTTTCTTTGTTAAGAGAGCGACTTCATTACTTCTGCTGTGATCTGTGTAAGAGAAAAGAAGGCAGGCATTGTAAAAAAAAAAAAAAACTCTGAAGGTTTGAAATAAATTATTATGTGATGGAAACTGTCTTCATTGTCTTTTAGTATATAAAACTACAATACCAAACCAATTAATTAACTAACCAACAAACCACTCATGTAAACCAACCTACTAGTAGGCCTGTCGCGATAATCAATAAATCAGTTAATTGCACAATGATTAAAAATGAGCTCGATAAGTTTGCCAGGCTCCATAATATTTCATTTACCAAAGACGTCCCGGTGAGCGGCGCTCATTCTGGTGTCAGTGAACGGTGCTCTCACAGTTTAATGTTGTTTTAGGGAGTTGCCAGATTTCTGAGCCTTCCAGTGGAAAACCCGGGTAAGGTACACTGTAAACGGGCCTTAACATGTAGGGGGAAAACAGCTAATCTGGCAACAGCAGCCATCACACATCACGCATACGTCATCAAAATGCGAAGCATCAAGACAAAAACAAGTAGAAGACAGCAGCACTACCTCAGACTCTGTCTCCACCATTAATACCTCATCTTTGTATGGTTACCGTACTTTCCGGACGACAAGCTACTACTTTCTTTTTTTTTTTTTTACATGTTTTGAACCCTTGCGGCGGACGACTCCGCTTTTTAAGGGTTAACAAGCTTCATGCTGCTGATACATGAGTGATGCGTTCAGGTGCATCATGTAACTCAAATCCTTCAGAGGAGATAGCGTTTGCAAACATTGAAAAAAAAAGAATTATGAGCTTGTTCATTTTTGGAACTATGAATTTAGAACTATGAAGTGAACTAGTTCATATTAAAATTTGTGAACTGAACTTTGAACTAGTTTATGTAGAAAGTGAACTTTCCCAACACTGCCTGTCAATTACTCTTGTGTGGGGAGGCGGGGCACGTGGCACACCTGAGAGCAGCATGAGACCCCGTGAGGTGAGAGAGAGAGAGATTGTTTTGATTATTTTTTGGGGATATTTACAATGTCTTTTTTCATAATACAAGTCCACTTTCAAATATTCTTGAGAAATAAAAGTATATTTATCTTTAAAGGGGTATTTTTTACCATTATTAATATATTAGCGGAAAAATGGTATCAAAACGGCAATATTATTGTTTATCACAATAATTTCTGGGACAATTTATCATCCAGCAACATTTTTTTATCGTGACAGGCCTACCTACCAGTCAATCAAACAACCTTGAAACTATCCAGCCTGAACATTTAAAGAAAAGTCAGTGTGGTGCAGCTTGCTGTGATCTCTATCGCCCCCCACAGGGCCTCTGAACCACAGGTCCACCAAGTGATCCAACTCCTTGGAGTATTTGTGGACTAACTGCTGCAGACTTCTACACCTCCACGTAATGAACGATGTGTGGATATGAATTGCATGTCTGAAAGCAATAAAAAGTCAGCCCCTTAAAATTCACTCATATCTTGAAATCTTATCGGTGTCTTGAAGCCACGAGAATTCTCTGAAAATTACTTTTCACGGTTAATATGCAAATACATGCAGAAAGGTGCTTGCGGATCTCATCAGATCATCTGGAGAAGGTGAAGCAATACCCACCAACCAGCCGGACCATTAGGAGCTGCACCAGGTTCACTCTCAGACTGTCTACGTTTAACAAAATGTCTTAAAACCACCGACACAACATACATTTTAATGTGTTTAACTCCAGGAGAGACATCTTCAACTTGAACATCTTGTAAGATAAAACATGGAGAGATGATGTAATGTTGGCCTTTATGAACGTCAATGAACTTGATTTCAAGATTGTATTATAATTCCATTATAATGATATAATGATTGTGGTTATTATACGATTATACAATGATAACATGAACCACATGTCGAAATGTGAAACACAAACAATTACATGAAATTTCATTTAATTTTGTCCATCGATTATGAGCTGAATGCCAATAGAAAACCAACACATACCCAGGGAGAAAATGCACTCTCCCAAGCCCAGAACCTGTCCAGAACCAGCCCAAAACCAGCCTAGAACCAGCACCCTCTACCATTAGCATCGTTCTTTTCTTCTAGTTGTGTTGAAGTTCTGTAATCTGTAAAAGTTTCCTTTCCCTGAGGTTACCTAAGAGTGATCAGATCATTTGCTGAGTTTTGTCATGAGTCCAACATGCAGATCTCATTGTGAGGTGCAAAGTCATAATAACGAGTTGGTTTTCTCGTAATTACACAGCGCGGGCTAATGTGCCGTGTGAGGAGGGTGTTGATTGCGGGGCTGAAAATAGGAAGTCGAAGTGGGGACGTCTTCATTACTTTGCACAAATGTGACTTATTAAATCCAACAATGAGGGAGGAAAGGAGCACAAAACCAGGACTTCATATGAGATCCTCACATTTCAAGCCACTGGTCCATCACATGTGCTTATTGAAACAATACACCCCACAACTCAAATTCAGCTCAGCTTCATTAATGTCACCACATTTACAAAGAGAAAATGAAAAGAAAGGGTATAAGAGACTATTATTGGCTGTCATTAGAAAATGATTTCACATTCATAACTCAAACAATAAATAAATATGAGGTATTTCTATGTAAATAATGTGAATAGTTTCCCTCCATGGCATTAGAATGAAGATGATGAAGTCGCTGGAGAGAATTCCTCTTCTGAAATGCTATTAGCACACGTGTGATTTACTAATTTAAAAATAAACTTGTGTGACTCGTCAATACAGCAAAAAAAAAATAAAAAAAAAGCCACATGTGAGTAAAAGGTGAATTCTACTTCCAGATCACAGAATTATTTAACTACAAACAACATACAAGATAAAATAAACCTGTGAAATACAGAAAAATGCCACCGCATCTCCTCTCAGGGGAGATTAAACAGTAACATCTGCCTGTTTATTTCTGCTGCCTTTAACACCGAACGATCAGTGTTTATGTGGCGGTGGTGACTTCAGTCGTGTTTCAGCCATGATGAAGGTGTGCAGCCTGCAGCTGTGGAGCCACATGTGGCTCGGTTTGGTCCCGCCCACCGCAGCGACCGCTTTAGGAAAAGCCTCACACTCACTGTGAAAGGACTGTACAAAGCCCAGATGCACAAACTAATGAATGATTTTTAAAGGCTGTTATTACTGGGAAAAGTTTGACATTGAATAAACCAACAGGCAGACAAATAGATCAATCAATCAACCAACCAATCAATGGGAAAAGTTTGAGATGTATAAATGAATAAATACATGGATGAATGAATTAATCAACTAAATTTAAAATGTACAGTAATTTAAAATTAAATTCTAAAATAAATAAATGGATGAATAAAACAATAAATTATTTTCTTATATTATTAAATGGCTGCAACACTGTCAAAATGAAATAGCAAGAAATGGTCTATAAATGAAAAAAGGTAAATGTGAATTAAAGCTCAAGAATTGGTTTATCAAAAGAAAAAAAAATGGGGGGAAAAAACCCATAAAACACCTGAACCAAAGGTAAAAAAGAACAAAAAACAAGAACAAATTAAAACTACAGTTTAATGTCATTAGTCTTTGCTATCTTCTGGTCTGATTAAATTAAACAAAAGGTTGTTTTTTAAATCCTCAGAATGATGACATCAGTTACAAATGGAGGACACTAAAGTTTCAATCAGAGGCAGAACTTTTCAGAATCAGATAAAAGTGAGAGGATTCCTGATGCTGCTGCTGTTTGAGCCACGGTGGGCACATTAACAGAAGCTCCGATTATCCATCCACCAGCTGATCACCTGCCTGTGGACTGTGACGCTCTTTCATCCATCTCTCTTTGTCTCCACATGGCGCCGGCTGAACGTGGGCGCTGACTTGGATGACTTGTGTTTATTGTTTACTTTTTGTCGACAACAAAAATTCACTGTTCTCCAATGTGTGGGCTTGTTGTTGTCGTGTATTTTCATGAAGCCACAGCAGGTGTGGGCAAGAGCCTCTCTGAACAAGCGTGTGTGTGTGTGTGTGTGTGTGTGTGTGTGTGTGTGTGTGTGTGTGTGTGTGTGTGTGTGTGTGTGTGTGTGTGTGTGTGTGTGTGTGTGTGTGTGTGTGTGTGCTCTACCCTTTTTCTCTGTGTGTGGTGAAATGAATAGACCTCTATTTCTCTGTGTTCACACACCAGTTTACATGTCAATGTGAGCTTTAAAGATCTCTGATTACAACTGAGTCAGGAGTCTCTGATTGGAATGAAGCTGCACTGCAAAAAAAAAAAAAAGGAATATAAGGAAAAAACACAACATTTTAGTAGAAAATTACTTACATTTTGTGGCATGATCCATCCATGCAGCAAGTGAAATTTCACTTGGTTAAAATTCTTGAAATTAGATTTTTAGTATACTGTAAAATATTGAGGACTAAATTTAAGTCAACGTTAAAAACAAGCCAACATTTTGATCATGTCTAAAAAAGGAGATTTTAAATATTGGCAAGTGCCAAATGATTTGCAGTGCACCCACTTATTGTAATGACGCTGCAAGCCTGTGTGTGTGTGTGTGTGTGTGTGTGTGTGTGTGTGTGTGTGTGTGTGTGTGTGTGTGTGTGTGTGTGTGTGTGTTGTGCAAATGATCTTAATAGAGAGTCGCTTCAGGTTCTGTGTGTCGTCCTTTTCTTGTCGATACAAGTTTTTCTCGTCTCCTTGCCTTCTACATCTATCCCCCCATCGACACACACACACACACACACACACACACACACACACACACACACACACACACACACACACACACACACACACACACACACACACACACACACACACACACACACACACACACACACACACACACACGTTTCCGTCACAGTTCTCCCGGGTTCCTCAGCATCTTACGGACTCTACCAAGCCCATGATCACTCAACCTTTTATTCCCTACTGTTCCCCAATTTTTCCGTGCGCAGCTTTTAATGGCAGTGCTGCCAAGCATGCAAAGCCCTCGCTTCTGAACCCAGTCACACGCACGCACACACGCACAGCCGAGCCCACAGCTTGAGCTCAGCAGCACATCAGCAGCTGAAATAGATCCGCTGACCCCCTGCTTGTACTCTGTGTGACTGCAAAGTCCTGGGATCTGGGTTCCTTAAGCCTTCCTGCCTATTACCACTCTACTTCCTCCCCAGTCGCCATCATCAGCCCCCAGATCTGCTGTGACAACTTTTCTCAGCTGTCTCAACTAAAACAATCATCCTTTGTTGTGTTTTCAACCTCAAAAGGAAGACGCAGGGTTTTGTGGAGGATTGGCCCATCACTCAGTTAAGCAGCACAGCAGTGAGAGCGCACGCCCATCCCAGGAGACTTTATCAACACACAAGGAAGTTTAAATGCAAAACTGAATCCATTTATTAGTGACACACGCCACAACCTGCTGCTTGCTTCATCTTCAGACATGCAGCCTCCAGTTGTCAGTAATACATGTTTTGTGTGCTTAGAGCTTTTTTCTCCACGTTTTCAATATGACCCTGTTTTGTAGATGAAACACACAAGAAGGTATCATCAGCAAAGAAAATCCACAACTAAAAGAACATTACAAGCGGTGGTTTTGAAATGTACGGAGCAACATATCGTGGCATTGTTTTCAATGGCTGCAAGATCAAGAAAAAAATGAAAAACGAAAGTTCTACTCGAGTATAGTTAAGAAGTATATTTACATCACTGATTACTTCATTTCGTCAACATTCAGTAAACTCATTAAATTCATCTCAATAAGTTTTACAATCTTTGATGATGTTTTTGCCTTTTCATGTCTGTTCTGTATAAATTAAAATAATACATAGACTAAAATGTGCAGTAGATATTTGTCTTCAAATGCAAAAAAAAAAAGTTAAATATAGTTACAATATCATTTGATTAGTTTCTAATGTTGAAGTTTGTAGTCATTGTGAAGTTACAACACACTGATTTAAATGTTTACCCCCGACATGTATGAAATTAACTGAGCAATAAACATCTGCAAAGAAAATCTTGAATTGCCCAATAGTGCAAATAAAGAAAATTAAAAAATTGTATATTGAGCAAAAGCCAAAAATAGTATGTACGTAAAATAAACTCAGAAATATTCATCTTCATAGGCTGCTGGGTTTAATGACACGATGCTCATCCAGCTTTTGCATTTCTTTTAAAAATTATACCTTAGTCAACAAGAAAAAAACATTTTAAAGAGAAAAACTTTGATGGATAATCAATGATTGTTTGCAGTTCTCTCACTGATATTTTGTAGAAGACAAAACGGTCAAAGCGTGCTAATTCTCCTCTTTTGGTGTGACCAGAGACAGAAAGAAAACTTAGTGACTCTGCATCTGCAAGTTATTATTTAGTTTTTCGTCAGCAGTCGTGGTTAAGTGCTCCAAATCCTATTATTGACACTCAAGTTTAATCCTGTGAACTTGATATGTTGTTTGATTTTAACAGCAGTCTTGTCTTTAATTAAAGAAACTCAAAACTGCCCCATCGGAGAAACTTGTATCCATCCATCCATCCATCCATCCATCCATCCATCCATCCATCCATCCATCCATCCATCCATCCATCCATCCATCCATCATTCATCCATATGTCCATCCATCCATCCATCCATCCAATATGCAACTTTTAACTATTTAGTTTTTTCTCTGAAGCTCACATTTAGCACTCCACCGAGCGCCAGAAACAGCAATAAAGTAAAAGAGCCGAACGCATTTGAGCTCATGAAGAAGAAACAAAACTTGTATCACTGCGTTTGAGTGAATTCAGCAATTATTAAAATAAAACGTCCTCGTGTATGAAATAATTGTGCTGTTGGCCATTGGGCTCATGTCCCATTAAAAAACGCTTGATTGACATTCCGATGTCAACAGCATTCAGGTACTTGTGCTCCCTGAGGTGTTGCTTTCCAGAAGCAGAATGCAGCTCAGTCTGTGAGCTCTGACAGTGTTTTTACGTCGGTGCCGTGGACGTACGGATCATCGGCAGAGAAATTTCACTCTTATCATTCTCTTGCAAACACACAGCAGGAGTTTATCACAAGGAAAACAAAGTCAAAGTGATTACAAATGCTGCGAGTGGAAAGGTGGAAGATCACGGTTTCTTGCAGTGTGCTGCACCTCGCCACACATTCCTCCTCTTCCACGCTCTTATTGTATTACAGCAGCACTGATGCACTTATCTATACTGTCTGCAGTAACCTGATAACAGCCCATTCATTTAAACCAGGTGAGTTACAGCAGAGAAACATGCAGGACCAGGTTTAGAGAACACTGCAGCAAAGTCTTTCCATGTGACGATACAGTGAATATCATAGTGCAAGCAGCAGATAACCATTGCTGGTCACTATTTGTTGTGAAAAGGGTAACCTAAAGGTTGCAAACCTCTGATGAAGCTACAACACTATCCCTCTGCTTCTGGAACAGTGCGATCTATTTGTGACTTTTAGCATTGTTCTCTTTTTATTGTTTTTTTTCTTTCACTGACAAATTCAGCCTGTGGAACAAAATGAAAATCCAGCTGACACTGTGATTCAGTTCCAAACAAGGAAGTAAATTGTCCAGTTTGAAAGACAATGATCCATAATGGTTCTTCATGCCAGCACTTAGCACTGTGACAGAGTGACAGACACAACCACACCGTATGACTGATTCTGCTTACCCACACACACTGACAGACTAAAAGGAGTTGGGAGTTATGGAGCGCTGAGATCGACCAATAAAAGCCACATATCTCATACACCTACACACACCGAGGACACCACGGCTGCGCTGAGAGGTCCCTGTGAGGATTTGTTCTCCAGTACGGCGGCAGATTGTTCGGTGATGAATGAGAGCAGGGAGTCAGGCCCTTCAAATGGCCCGTAAGCTGGCTGCATTGATTTTTGGTTCCTCGCGAACAGTCTCTGGGGAAAACATGGCGATCGCCGACAGCACCGAGTGTACCTCCACCCAAAAAAAAATCACACTGGCCTCTTGCACACAGAGTGACACAGCAGCGAGATGACTGATATTGGCTGATAATGTAAACATAGTGTTATTCTCCTTGGACAAAGACAAGAGAAGTCTGTTCTTTGAGGAACTGAAAATGTTGCAATTCAGTAACCTTGATAAAATATGTACGGTCATAAAAAACATGAACGATTAGCAGGTTTACTTCAGATGTTCTCATAAACACATCTTGACTTAGACAGTCAGTGCTTGACAAACATGATCATGAAAAAAAAACACTGTGTGAGAAAATGTGTCGTACCATGATCGGTGGAGGGTTCAAGCCCCACAAAGCTGTGGATTTATAAGCTTGATTTGGGATTCGGCGAAAGTTGTACATCTCTGAAATAATTCGGTGAACATTTGGTGACAGTACTGCACAGGCAGCCGAGATGCTGCCTGACATATTGCCATTTGGAAATTGCCAATTTGTCCAGATGGAGATGCTATTCAGCATGTCCAACTGTGGTGCGATGCACTCCGGAGCCACTTGCGAACAGTTCATGGGAGGATTGGATTGGCTAATAAGCAAGTGTTTAGGAAAGATGGCACCCCTCTGCTGTCACAGCCAAGTGCCCACACACATGTCATGCTTCTTAGGGATGTTTTAATGTATTTTGTGTAATATTTTGCGGTACACTAATTAGAGGGCCTCAGAGAGATGTGAAAAAATTTGCTTTTGAACGAACATCAGAGCCTGGCTCTGACATGAAGCAGGCGAATGGAAGGGACTCATCTTTTAATAGGTAAAATCCTCAATCCATTGACCTTATTCGGCACCAAAAGTAGGGCGCTGCCATATTGCATCATTTTGTAAAACAACTTCCGGTGGGTGGGACGGTAGTGAAGTGTTGTTGCTCGTATTAGCAGCTCGTTCTGGACGGTGAACAAGATTGCCAATCTATCTCTGAATGAAGAGTTTTAAACATAGCATAAACATCGATGCTCTGTGGCTTGACAGCTGGCTGTGTGTGCATCGGTGCACTGTGTCTTGCCACGGCAAGCTGTCTGATTTGATGCTCCAGTGCTATGTAGCTATCCGCGGCTAACTTTGTCTGTTGGTACTCCGTGGCTAACTGTCGCTACTCCGGTGCTCCCTGGCTGGCCGCGGCTGTGTGTGACTCATCTGGTGAACCGTAGCTGGCAGTGTTTGTCGCTGCTCCGTGGCTAACCACGGCTAGCATTACATGCTCCATACGGAGCTGTCATAACAACTGGATAATGAGGGGAAGCAGCCAAAACAATAACGTTCTGAACATAAAGAGGATTGACAGGACTGTTGTGGAGCAGCATACGACCATGTCGTCCTCTTGGGTCAAAATGAATGAAGGATGAGACAACATGATGCCAGTTTTCATGTGTTCCCACTTTATCATCCTGGTAACAGTGTTGTCTGTTATGTTTTATGGTAGTTTTATAGACGAGATAAAAAAAACTGGGCTGTCGTCCACCGCAATGTAATTTTCAGCAACCGGAAATGCTAAGACAAAATATGGAAGACCGCAGAATTGAAAGTGGGCGGAGCAGAATAAGGTCAATAGTCTCACTATTCACGTTAGTAACCAAGTATCAACCACCATACAGGAATTTAAAAATAACAGCTTTAACATACATCTGAGATTCACTAATTTCACCTTGGATCTAAAATTGGACAGACCAGGACAGACAGCATTCAAGCTGTTACAATACCAAACTGTCAACGTAGATCAAGAGATAAGGAGGACGACAAAGCTCTCGGCTTACTGGTCAGTCTAATGGCCCCATCTTTGACCAATGGTTATAGATATTGTAATACAAGCAAATTCATGTGACTTGCATTGAAAGATTGTAGACGCTGTGATATGGTGAGGACGTAAGCTCAGAACACACCCTTTTTTTTAACAGCGATTTCACAGTTGTGGTAGGTCGGGAAACTGATTCCGATTGTTCTTAGGGGCTTTGGAGGTATACCGAACACATCTGATGGGAATAAACATCCTATGAGTGGTTCAGAACCTGCTGGTACGACATGACTGCTTTAAGAAAAGTAATGCACCTTAAGTTGAAGCACACCACACACACACACACACACACACACACACACACACACACACACACACACACACACACACACACACACACACACACACACACAATGCATGGTTAGATTTAAAAAAAAATGCTGGTTTGAAACTAATTGACATTAATGATGCCCATATGTCTTTACCCGTAACCCTTATTTTAACTCATTTATTACATCTCTTAACTGTAATCCAGCCTATTTGACTCCAAATCATCCCCATTCGAAAAACAAAGACAAAACATATATAACCCTGAAATTAATATGTTGTTGGCTGTTGTGTCTCTTTATTAGCTATACTGTGTAGATCAACACTGTGCATCACATCTGGATTACACAGATGTTGCTGCTGAGTCTGACAACTAGAAAACAATTTGATGTCTTCCCTCATAAGCAACAATATGGCATCCTTTCCCAAATGGTTAGTGTGACACATGTCAACATCACAGCTGCTGATACAAGGACCATTCAAAAGACAACAAGTACAGTATAGAAGAACTGCATGGTGTGTGGATTATGTATCGATGCCCATCCATCTTAACATAATGTCCATCCATCCATCCATCCATCCATCCATCCATCCATCCATCCATCCATCCATCCACCCATCCATCCATCCATCCATCCATCAGAACTCAATCCAAGAAGTTGACACAAGTTGACATAGCCTCAAACAAACACACAAACAGTGATGCACTTTCATTAAAAATAAATAAATAAATAAGCACCACCATTTTCAGGTTTTCATTTATAATAATTAAATCCATCCATCCATTTTCTTCTGCTTATCCGGGGCCGGGTCGCAGGGGGCAGCAGTCTAAGCAAGGATGCCCAGACTTCCCTCGCCCCAATTAAATAAATAAGTAAATACATATAATCATGTATAATATTTCTCTAACTTCACATTGTGTTTGTCTATCATATAAAATCCCCCAAAATACATTTACATTTGACAACATGTGGACAAGTTAAACAGCTTTGCAAGTCAGTGTTTGGACATGAATATATGCAGCATATGTTGTTCCTGTGAGAAGGTTGCCGAGGGTTGAAAGGACAGCTGGTACAGATGTGGAGGGTTTAAGCTGACGTGGTTCCCGTAGTAGTAGGAATACTCAGGGAAGTGACCCCCAAACTCGGAGAGTGGCTCCAGCAGAACCCAGCGACAACATCTGAAAACTCAGTCCGGAAGAGTCCTAGGAATAGCTAAGATACTGAGCAGAACCCTCAAATTCCAAGACCTCTGGACCTCAGACTTCCAAATCTGGTTGAGGAAGTCAAACTCCCAGGGAGATTTTTGTAAAAACATTTTCATGGAGGTTTCCATTCAGCCGCTGAGGGTGAACAGCTTGCAAATCAAAGGTTTTTATGTTTGTTGGAGGCGTTTGCCTCTTCTGCCAAACAGCACGATATGGGAAAGTAAAAAATTAAGGGAAAACACAATTATGAAATGGAAAAATAAACTTAACGGTTATAAGTAAAAGAAGGCATTATTTGAGAGACAATGGGGAATAACAGATTTGGTTGTTTTGACTGGGAGTCCTTTTGGCAAGATGTTCAATCAAGAAAGCATAAATTGAAAGAAAGGAAAGAGTTGAAGCGCCCGTGCCTTGGAGACTAAACTTCCTCGAGTAGCAGGAAGTGTCTCTCTGGAGGGATGTCTGCATGTACGTGATGAAAATGACTGCATGGAGCGCATTGCCATCTCCGCAATCTGGCCAATTCTGTCCCAGGGTGCCCTCCCCTCCGCAGACCCAATATTTTATCTGAGGCAGATGGCGGCTCCTCGGAGAGGAAATGACTTACACAACAGCTAACCTGAGCTGGGTGAAGATGCAAAGACAATAGGATCCACCAGCTGGTTAGCACACCGGAGACTCCGATAACAAAGTTTGTGCGCTAGCAGAGATTTCTAATTGATTTGCTTTCCCCGGGCACGCCAGCTGCTGGTGCCAGATTAGCTAAACTGAGTGTCAGCCTCCATCGCAGGAAGACTCTTAGGATAACGTGGTTAGCTGTTTTTTTTCTTTTTTTCTTTTTTCCCCAGAGATCCACGAGAGGATACTTTAAGGTCATCTATTAGCAATCCAGAACAAATTCAAGCCCAGAAGCAGTGTTGCTCTGGTCTGGATGTGCTTTTTCAGGCTTCAGTGAAACATACCATTGCCAAGGAAAGCCATTATACGGGCAGGGCTTCATTGAGTGTCACGCCTCACCAGACTTCTGTACATCTCTGTGTATCTACCGCATGGTGCTGAGGCCACCAAATGACTTTTTACATGTGACTCAAACAAATACGAATTATCATTATTATTTCTCTTGAAAATCACTGAATCAATCAGACAGTCCATTTTTGATTGCTTTTAGGAATCTGAACTGAAGGAAGCCAAAGGGTTCTCATGTCCTGACGGCTTGTTTCATTTCAACTTCTCATTGGACCTTTTAACAGAACATCATATGATTTATACTTACAATAAAAATAATTAGTTCACATTTATTTGTTCAGTGCTTTTCTTTGGGATCATTTAAATATATTTATATCACTGCACTCCTTCAAAGAATCAAGGTTTTTCATAAACCATTTGGTTTTAAAAATTGAGCGTCTGTATGAGCTATACAACCTGCCCAGTGTATAATCACAAGAAATCTTTTTGTTTCTATTTTCCCAAATTTCACTACAATTCGATCTGAGATCAATGTTCTAATATTATATATACTTATAAATAAAGGCCCACAAAAATACCTTAAGTGACTTTTGGAGAAGAGATTACTTCAAGGTTTTCTGATGGGAATTTTTTGGTTTTGCCCAATTATCAAGATACAAATGATCAATACTTCAGTTATAATCAATTTTAAATCACTTTCAAGAGCTGCTTCAGGTTATCAACCGTGAATGAAATATTTGTGTCATTTCAAAATGTACTGAACAGTACATTTTCATACATATTTGTGTGTTTGTGGTTGAGCTGAACCGTGATACCAACCCCTGAGGAACACCAGATTAAACAAGCTGCTTTCTGTTATTGTGACCACACAGTCTTTATTTCTAAAGCTTTCACAGAACCATGGTTGAAACAAAGAGCTGTACATGAGGACTGCAAATTAATTAAGAAATAAAACTGGAAAATACAAATGCAGCAAGAATGAAAAGACTGTTTCACTTTTCAGTCTGAAAAGAGCCTCTGATATCATATCGTTCGGTTTTGTTCATTAATATTTTATGATCATGAGCATAAAAGGCCTTTTTTTTTCTCAACAACAAAAACAAGTCTGTTTGGTAAAATATTTTTGGGGGAATTTTTGAAAGTGGTGGCAGGAAGGACACTGGTTTGTACTGATGAACAGTGTTTTTCTCCAAGTCTTTTTTTGTTTGTTTTGAATGAAACATGTGAACTGGTGTTTGACGAGTCCATTGAGCTGTGCCGTCTTTATCTGTTTCGATTTGCTTTTGAATCATTTCATAACATTGGAAATATCATCTGTTCTGCAGAATAAGACGTTTTCAGCTCAGATTATTTACAGCTGGTCTACAGATATGAGGAAGTGTTGAGTAATTTGATTACCATTCTTTTCAGATTATGGCCCCAGTGAAAAACCCCAAACCAGAAAATGTGACTGCAGATCAACATTTATGCTACATCTTCTGGGGACAGAACAAAACTAGGAAAATCAGAGGAGAAAAGAAATTATATATATATATATATATATATATATATATATATATATATATATATATATATATATATATATATATGTAGAAGATATATATATATATATATATATATATATATGTAGAAGATATATATATATATATATATATATATATATATATATATATATATATATATATATATATATGTATATGTATATATATATGTATGTATGTATGTATAGATAGATAGATAGATAGATAGATAGATAGATAGATAGATAGATAGATAGATAGATAGATAGATAGATAGATAGATAGATAGATAGATAGATAGATAGATAGATAGATAGATAGATAGATAGATATTTTTGTTGAGTTTGCATTATAGTATTGGCTCTTGTGATCATACTTATTAGGTGAGATCAAAGAATTTCCATCCATCTGTCAAAAAAGCCAAGCAATGTCAAAGCGTCATCAGTAGCTGTTGTTGAAGAAGGCCAGACTGAGTTTCAGACATCCACTGTAATTACATTTGACCTCCTCTTTAGGCTCAACCAGCTACTTCTTGCTCCTTTCCAAAGGAGATGAACAGCTAATGTGATCTTGAACTTCCTGCCTCCTCTCCACTGTGCCGTAGTTAAAACCCCATCAACAAACCACGCTACTTCCTTCCCCAACGTGCCCACCTTTGGCCCGCTGCACTATGCGTACCATAAATCAACACTGGCAACAAATAACATTACAATCATTCAGTAATGGATTGCACCTTTCACTGGGGGGATGCACGATCCATTAAAATTCAATTTAGCCCCCACACTTATTTCTCCAAACAAGTAAAAGTGCCAGTCATCATTTTGCAATGCAGGGAGAGACTTGGGCACTTCTGGGCTGGGAGATTGATGAGAAGAGAGATTAACACTTCATTTTCAAAGCCACTGGAGATAGCCAGACCATAATGAGATAAATGGACTGAAAAGAGACTTAGAAGCAAAGGATGAAAAAAGAGTAGAGAGTGAGGAGACAGAGTGAGAAAAGATATAGATCCAGAAGAAGAGTAGAGTACGTTTGGGCAGGTCTGACAAGGCTGAAGGCCCGGGGGCAGGATCTGGTGGGGTGTGTGTGTGTGTGTGTGTGTGTGTGTGTGTGTGTGTGTGTGTGAGTGGGATGTGTGTGTGTGTGTGTGTGTGGGGGGGGGGGGGGGGGGGGGGGGGGGGGGGGCTGCATTCGGTGGACAGAGCATTTATAAGACACCTCCACAGCCAACCAGGGATGCACAGATACTGATACCAGTATTGGGTATTGGGTACAATACTGCACAGTACTTGTACTAGTGAAAGCTTCCCGATACAACCCAGCAAGTGAGTATTACAAGGTGTCATCCGTCAGCAACATCAGCAGCAGATACCAGCAACTTAATCACCAGTAACATTTGGACCAGCAGAGTAAGCTCAACATCACTGATGTGGGAGGGTCAAAGGGAGGGCCTTCCTTGATTGGGATTGGTTAAACCCCCAATGACACTATATAGTTTGATTTCTGATTGGTTCATTGGAGCAACACACTTTTTAAAAATGTGAAACAAGCCAGGGAGAAAGATGACAGACTTTCTTCTCTTCTGCAACGTCATTCCAGGTAAGGGGACGATTATTACTGTTGGAAAACCTTTAGAAAGTAAATTTAGCAGAATATGACCCCTTTAACTGCTAATGTGTGCCGTGCTGCATGCTACATGCTACATGGAGCTCACCCACCAGCGATGCTACATACCAAACATGATTAAAGTAGCACTGATACACACATTAACAGTGAGCTGGAGCATGCACACCGGGAGCTCAGTCCCTCGGTCTACACTCTACAGTATGTATAGTGCAGTGCATAGCATCTATCTATCCATAGACTGTAAGTCTGTTGAAGATGCGCAAAGCGTCGACGCAGAGGCTATGTGGAGGTCGTTCGCAGCAACTCATAGCCTATGCACATCGTGTGTGTATGGAGTATGAATTAGGCTTGATGTCATTTAATAATACTGTGAATAAAAACTATCGGTATACAGTACTGACAAGTAGCTAAAGGTTGGTACTCGTACTTACACACACCTCAGATGTTTTTCACTCAGTTCCAAGGTATGTTCACACTTGAGCATGTGTTTGTTGCTGGTGTTAAAGGAGAATCCAACAGGGTGTTAAAGCATTAGTTCCCAACATTTTTTCCGGAATGCCATTCCCCAGTTTGTGTCTGCCTGGTCTTACAGGCTCATGGGTTCTCTGGACCCCCAGTTAGGAAACTGTTGTTCCTGTGAGGTAGACGGTGCAGACGTAGAGTGCTCACCCACTTCTGAAACTGCAAAGCTATTATCAAGAGTGCTCAGTGTTCACAGCTTGTTAGCATTCTGCCTCCTTTATGGGCCTTTATGCATTTTGTACATGTTTCATCGTGTTGAATTATTAATGTGTATGTGCGTATGTGTGTGTGTGTGTGTGTGTGTGTGTGTGTGTGTGTGTGTGTGTGTGTGTGTGTGTGTGTGTGTGTGTGTGTGTGTGTGTGTGTGTGTGTGTGTGTGTGTGTGTGTGTGTGTGTGTGTGTGTTGTTCCTCAGTGTTTAATGTGTAACCTTTCATGTGCTGGCATCCTGGCGTAAAAAAAAAAAAAAATCAAGTAAAATAGAGTAATAAAAAAAAAAAAAAAACTACAGATTTAAGATCACAGGTTCAAACAGAGCTTTTAGGGGGGCTGAGATTTAGTGAGCTGTAAATAGCATAAAAGAGGCTCAATTTGTTTTAACCCCTCTTTCGCCAAGTTTGTGAGACTACGCCCTTGTTGATCAATATTTACTGCAGGATGGTAGACACAACCTCATGGAAAAATTCATTAAACCTATCTGAGCCTCTGTAACACAGTGAAATCTTAAGGTTACAACTGAAACTTCATTTTAACAAATTCTTATCTAAATGCTTGTCTTCAATAAATAAGTATCATATGTCAGATTTATTATAGAAAATCCAAACACATTCAATACAACTACAGTATAACTAATTTCTATATACATATTTTTATTGGTTTTGCTTTTTTGGAGAGAAGTTAAACTGTAAATACAATCTAAAATCTACACTTAAAATTGAGAAAAATATAGTTCTTTTATCACCGACACCAACATATACTTTACTTACAGACTGACTTTAATGAAAATGAAACCAAATGATATGATGTAACTGGCAGTATCATGAAAAGATCATTTTAAAAAAGCATTTGAAACTTTCAGGATATCATGAGGCCTCACATCCCTGAAGCGGTATCGAAGATGGATGGATGGATGGATGGATGGATGGATGGATGGATGGATGGATGGATGGATGGATGGATGGATGGAATTATATATTTATATATACATCGTCTATTCTCTGTTTGCAACTAACCTGTCTTTAACTATTTTGTTAAACTGCTGCTGTGGTGACTGAATGTTTACATCCACCCTGGTTGCCAGAAGGTGCTTAGTGATGCCTTCAGAGACCGCTCTGGCTTTTAGCACATACTGTGTGTGAGTGTCACTTGATCCAGATACAAAATGGACCTCCGTGACTCCGGCTTCCACACATTTGCTGCACAACACATCCCAAAGGAGATGAGCAGGTTGTCCTCCAGTCCTGTGTGCTGGTCAGTGTCTTGGTCTGTCCCTGTGGATCAGATCAGATACTGAACCCTAAACGGCCCCCATGGAGGACGGACACCTTGAGCTGTGCTTCTGTGGGAATGCATGGCCATGCAAAAAGCTTTACTTCAAGGGTGAAAATAGGTCAAGTCCTCCCACCATAAAGCAAAATGTTTGTCGACTTAACCAAATATGTATTTACTTAATGGAGTTAAGTTTGTTAATTGAATGACAGATGAAACTCCTCATACGAACAAATGATAATCCTCAGAGCAAGGCATTACTGGCAAACTGGCTTAAATAAGAGGTTTGAACACAATGCAGATGTGTCCTTCATTACGTCCAGAAGTCATACAAACAATATTCCATCTCCTCCTCGTCCCCATCTCGTGTCTGGAGGAAGCATGATGAGTGCTTCATGTGTCCGATTGTTTTGCTCGCGAGGAGACGGAGATAAAGAAAAGAGCTCCGTCTGCGAGAAGTCCGACACTCAGCATCAAAGACGGGAGGAACTCAAAGAGGGAAACAACCGGTTTGAGGTTTACTCTTTAAATCCTCGTCCTTGACCGTTATTCAGACTAATCTGCACGCCTTCACTTCTCCGAGACGTCTCTTCCTCAACATGTTAGTTTTTGAGTCACGAGCAGACACAGCTTTTTGTTTGTTAGGAGGCTTCAGACACAAAGTCAGCACAATTTTTCAAGACTTTTCTTTTTCCAAAATCAAACTGCCTGTAAACAAAACACCGGGGTGAATTATTAGTCCTTTTTCTCCAATTTCACATCTTGTACTTAAAGAGTTTGTTAGCTGGAACAGGAAGGTGAACAGGAAGAGGTGGAAATACAAAACTGGTTTTGTTTCAAACATGTATCAGTGTTTTCACTACAACGATTATTGTGTGTGTGTGTGTGTGTGTGTGTGTGTGTGTGTGTGTGTGTGTGTGTGTGTGTGTGTGTGTGTGTGTGTGTGTGTGTGTGTGTGTGTGTGTGTGTGTGTGTGTGTGTGCGCGTGTGTGTGTTTTACCAACTTTTGGCAAAGACTATTAATACAACTTGCAAGAAATCTTTAGGTATGATTTGTCATCATACCATCTGACCAATTGATTCAATTTTGGGATGTTGACAACAAACTGTTTCCCAATAAATTCCAAGAAACTGCAAAAAAATGTCCCATGAGAGTCGCCTCATGGAGGAGATCAGTGTCTGTTACCATGGAGATGCATTGGAGGGCTGCAAATGCTGTTAGCGGTCCGCTAGCACACTGCTCCCCGCCCCCTTCCCCACTCTCAGCCAATCACATGGCAAGTCGTTCGAACGGTGTGTTCAAGTTGCACAAAAGAACGTGAACCAACAGATCATTTAACCTTAACGATGCAAAGTGGTGTTGGGGAAGGCATGCGCTCTACAGAGTGCCCGTTCTGGTTTAGAAAAATATTATTTTGTATTTTGTGGGTTTAAAACACAAAAAACACAATATTAAAACTTTAATTCCGATCCTGGATGGTTACCTTGAACCATTTTATGTACATTCATATGAAATAGAGGGACATTACAAATATAGTCAGATAGCTCCAGTATGAAAAGATTATCTTACAGCACATGTACATATATGGAAGTGAAATCGATCTCCTCTTCCTCAGCAGTAGACAGCAAACACATTTCCCCAAAATGTCTGAGTCTTCCTCCAACATGACCTTCCTGACCCGGACTCAGCACATTAAGCATGTTCCACTCTGTGGCCCGTGACCCCGCGACCCCGCCCCGCTGGAGGCTAAATGGACCGCTTGCCGCATCTGTGCGACCCGGCCGGAGATCCGACGGAAAGAGTCAGAGTCAGCTAACTGAGCAGCAGACACCTTCATTATGTTCTGTCAGGAGCACACAGGGTGCACACACACACGCACACGCACACGCACACGCACACGCACACGCACACACACACACACACACACACACACACACACACACACACACACACACACACACACAGAGGCTACATTGCTGCGTGTGTTTCCCCCCTCAGCCACGTCTGCTTTAATTAATTTGGTTAGTTACTCTCTCAGAACGTGACGACATGCTGTCAGACCACATGAATATAAACATGTTCTGCACTCACACACTAACACGTTCACTCACACCTCCATCAGACATCCACCAGATTCCATTCGTTTTTCCTGCTTCAGAAACTCTTAGAAAGAAAGTAATGATCACACGTCTTCCTATCATTTGTGGAAGTTCACACACACTTGTGAGCATTGCTCATGAATGTTTCCGGTCTGGTGTTAGCATTGATGTAATGATGTGGAGCGATAAGGTGATCGTGTTATTGACAAGCTCAGAATCAACACGATCCAGCTCTGTGAAGAGAGAGAGAGAGAGAGAGCGAGGTGTGTGAAGTGTGGTTACATAAGTTTCCACCTCTGGAGCTTTCAGCAGTCTGGTCCAACACTTCAGGCTTGATGTTGTTTCAGTTCAGACAATTGTATTCATCCCACAAGAGGCAAAACATTTTTAGCATCCCAGTGTGTACATTTACATCCATGCATGTATTTGGTCAATAAATGAATAGTAATTGAATCATCAATCATCAGGCTGTCAAAGGATTGAGCATGGGACATAGGGAAATGTCAGAACGGCAAAATAAAAAGCACATAATATAGAAAAACAAGCAAACAAGGTGTATTTATACAATAAAACAAAAAGAACAGTAATAAAAACAATAAAGAAGAAAACAAAAAAATGTATCCTAAATAAAATCATTCTGGTAATTTAAAAATCATTTAAAATGGGTGTGGTCTGTGTTTAGGAGCTTAACAGCAGAGTGAATGAAGGACTTCTTCCAATTAGTGTAATTCAGCGTTTGACTCACTCAACTATGTTGAAACAGTAAATAGTTAGATTCTACCTTCCTAGGCCACATCACTCCCACACCTGTACAGATTTAGCAACAGCTAGTCAGATTACTCATATAAGTATGTTTCTGAGTAAATTGCACCATTGAGTACATCATGCAATTTCCATAATTGGGCTGAGATTGTGCAAATATCAATGATGTCAGGCATCATACATCAAAAGTTTGGAGTAGTTTCAGGTTGTAGTTAAAAATGAACAGGGGTACTTGAAAGTCAGGAGTATCATCTATTCTTCCACTCCATCCTTTTCTCCTCCATTCACACACTTCACCAACATGCTATGTTTTCATATATCATTCTTTAGCAGCCACCAGGGGTCAGAATATCCTGGCGCAGCTGCAACAATTGACACATTTCCCACACAGTATCTGAGAAAGTAAAAAATGAAATGAAAAATATCCTGTCTGAGGTTTGATTATAGTGTTTATTCATCTATTGACAACAGCAGAAAACAAAACTTGCTTCTGTCAACAAGGACATCGACTCGGCTTAAGAGGTTCAGTCTGTAAGAAAACCAACTCGTTGAGAGACTCTGAATTAATTCTGTCTGTTTGGCATTTCGTCTCAACACCACCAGTAAAATCTGACTCCTCTACCCACAGTTCCTTCTGCTATCATTCCCTCTCTTTACTTTTTTTCCCCTCTCTCATCTCTTCCTGTTTCATCCTCCACATTCACTTGAGGGACTCCTAACCTCGTTTTAGCAGGTAACCCAATTCAGTGGTGTGAAATCTCTGATGAGTACTACATTTAAAACACATAAGAAAGACTGAAGTCTTTCATATGGCACAATCTGCTCAAGAGAAACCAGGGCAGGAGACTGCCAATAGAACCAATGTGATCTGCTTATACATTCTAGTATTCTCTCAATATATTCTCCATCTCTCTTATCCTTAGGCACGTTTGTACCCCAGAATTGTCTGGGACGGTTACCCAGCCAGTATCTCAATAAGAGATTGTGTATATCTTCTCAAACATTATTACACAAGGGCTTTCCAACAGGAACACAAACCATACTGGTAATAAGAGGCTCATTGTGCCGTCATCTCTGCAGCACGGTCATCTTCATTTCTCAAGGGCTTTACGCCAGTGTCTCTGTGAAATGTATGGCGCTCGCACGGCGTACAAGCTCCGGCATGCTGGATCAAAGGCCAAAGAGGAATTGATTTGGATGCGTCTTTGCAGCCTGAAAATAAAAGAGCTTGTAATGAAGCGTGTTTACTGCCGGAGCGCTGTGCAAATGTCCCCCAGGAACCATGTAATGTATAGAGAAAAGAGGAGGCAGGCCGTGTTTATGGTGACACGCTGCCCACCCGTAACAGCTGCTCGAGTCTGACAATGTTCCCACGTAGCTTTTTTTAAATTCAGATGGCAAAAAAAAAAAGAAAAACTGGGGAAGAGTCTTACTGAGATCTGAGCTGTCAGGAGCTTCGTGGAGCCGATTCAGCACCGCTCAGGGATGTGACTGTGGTGACTCGGGCATACGAATCTAGTTCAGTCTAAATGTCCATGGCACTCTTGGCCTCATCTGTTCACCAGCATTTCAACAACTTTGATCATACGTGAGATAACGCAGCTGGGAAAAAAAAAGAAAAAGAAAAAAATGCTTGGTTTCTGTAAAACCAGATGTAGTAACACAGATTCAGAGATATTAAACATGAAACTTAGGAAAGGCTCCAGTTGAGCAACATTTAAACGAGGTGTAGGTAAAGTATTCCAGTTATCAATGCTTAAGCGTTTTTCCTCAACAACAACCAAACAATTCCTCAAAGAAATGCTAAAATACTTGTGTCTTACTGAAACATGTTGGTTGGCCTCAGGGATGATATTAACAAGAACATACCTGTTATGTGCGTTCTCAAACAGCTCTTAGTGTTACAGAGTTCCTGGACCCTGAGCAGCGCTCTACGCTTATCTAAACTTATTTTCATTGTGACTTCTTCAGGTGCCAGTGCCAAGGCTGGTATTATGAAGCATTTATCAGAGCAAATGAAATTATTAGATAAATATCAGCTTAAATTTGTAGTTACATTTGTACCTTAGACCTCAGTTTACACATCTCAGTGATATCGATAAGACATGATGATAGTTAATACTAAAAATAGTTAATAATAATAAAAGATATGTGCTTGTTTCAAATGAAATGACAGCACACATGCCTGTTTTTCTTTTCTTTTCTTGTTTGTATCTAGTTCTATTAATTCATGTCTGTTTTGTTCCCTGTCTGGTTCCATGTTCCCTGTTCCTCATCATGTCTCAGGTATCTTCTTGCAATGTTACCTGCCTGTTTGTCTAACCAGTGGACCTGGTTGAGGTTTTTGTTTTGAAATCTGCTTGTTTTTTTTTTAAATTTTCACTTTTGACCTCATGACCATTATCATTGAAGATTGTTTTTTTTTGTTTGTTTTGTTTTGTCACAGCTGAATTCTTCTAGCTCTGTTTTGTTGATGGTCAGTTGGTGTTTTCTGAATAAAGCAGTTTGTGGTCGTGAAACACGTCCGGCACTGTTTCAATAAACATCTTTAAACGGTGAAGAAAAAAGCTTGATGACAATGACTGTGTTTTTGCTCCAATGATAAAAAATGTCCAAACTGAGGAATTTTACCAGAGGATGTGCGCCTTAGCCCTGACATGGCCAATTAGGCCAATTGATAATGTGACTTAATTAACCATGAAGTGGCGCTCGAAGGATTTCAGTGGCACAGTCGGAAGAGAAAAGAAGCAAATATTCTCCAGAGAGCAGAGGAATACGTCCACAGGATGTTGTTGCGGCATGCAGATCATTCAGTAAGAAGTGTCTCAACCATACTCAGCATGATTGATCTATCGATTGATCAGTCAGTGGGTCGGTTAGTCAAGGGGTCGGTCGATTGATTGGTAATACTCTATGTATAATAAATCCTTTCCTTGCCCATGTGCAGGTGATGCGGACTGGACAGAAACATCCAGCGATGTCAGGACAGAGCTTCCAGTTGACACAGGAAGTGAGCTGCAGTCAATTGTTCTCATCTTGAAGGTAGCCCTCTGCTGGGAATCAGCATTAGTGCCCTAAAAAGCTAAACTAAAGTCAACCTAATCCCCATAAGCATTTGCAAAGACTGGCATTATCTGAAACCCAACACAGTGCATTTATTCAAGCAGTTAGCCTGCGTCCCCTGGAGCCTGCTTCCAATCGGTAGATGTACACCCACACAGAGGATAGGGTATTGACTGAAATCAATTATAGGCCCATTTACTTAATGAGCTTGGTCAACATCTGTGTCGGTGTGGCCACTGCGCGCCATGCTTGATCAGCCGGCTTTTGACGACGGCTGAGGCCAGCACTGATGGTAACGGGACTGAGAAACCTCCGAGCTGCCATCCATTGTGCATCGACTGGAGAGAGAGTGTGCTCAGTTTTCTCATTATTAAGATGAGAGTCAGGGTAGGCTGCTTAATAGACCGAAACACGGATATTACAAACCTGGTCTGCGGGGGATTTATCAAGTTGCATGCCAAAACAAACCTGGTGAAAACCCCTTGGATCTCGTGGTGTCAGGAGTGATTTGGTCAATCTCCACCTGTCTACACTCTAATAACACACCGTTAATGAATAAACTTTTAGAGCCCCAGAGACGCAATGTTAAGAAAATCCAATCAGCCTGGTTACACGGCGGTTACATTAGCACTGATTTATTTCCTCATATGAATGATATCATGTCATGTGTGTCATCTCAATATATCTCAGAATATGTGTCTTTTTCCTGCTGAGGCCGTCCAAAAGCAGATCTGATCCGAGCCACATAAGAGCAACTAACGGGATCACATGACACTGAGAGTGGAAATGTGACCTATGAAATGCTGCAAGTTTCCTTTCTGATGTCTGATTCATCAAATCATTACAGTGAAACTGTATCTAAGAGCAGAAGCCTTCAAACTAGATTCTCTTTGGTATGTGCCTTAGAAGCGCTGGTACCGCTCCCAAGAGGGTCCAACAGTCCACCACCAGTCTTTCTTTCATGAAATTTCAAGGTCAACATGTCTTTGACCTTTCTCAGAAAATGCTGACACATCATCACCATCATAATGAAACAACACAATGGTTCCCAGTTGACTCTTATCCTCCTTCAAGTCCAACGAATTCTGAGATTCAGAATTTTTTTTTATGTCTAATTCTGAAACATTGGCTACACTGTGGTGTCGTGGTTAGCACAGTGTAAACCAGTTTGTGTGTGTGTGTGTGTGTGTGTGTGTGTGTGTGTGTGTGTGTGTGTGTGTGTGTGTGTGTGTGTGTGTGTGTGTGTGTGTGTGTGTGTGTGTGTGTGTGTGTGTGTGTGTGTGTGTGTGTGTGTGATTGGCTGGGATTGGCTCAAATGTCCCGCAACCCTGAAGAGGATAACATAGTATAGAAGATGGATGGATGGACCCTCAAACATTGGCCCTCTGGATTGTTTTCGCCAACATACAGTACAAACACAAACTCTATTCAATTAAGAAAAAGAAAATACTCCCAAATATCCCAATATTGCAATGATCGCTGGCCTGGCCTCAGTCACTGGCTCTTTTATAGTAGACAATCCGAATGATGACCGCCACGAATGACAAGTCATCAACCACATTCATGAGAGTCATTCGAGTTTGTGAAGTCAACCATATGTTAGAATTTGTGTCTTCGTGTCGAAGACACAGAATGTATTTAATGTGTATTTTCTGACAGGAGCCGGAGCCGGACTGAGATGAACAACAGTGTGATACGCAGACATTAAACTGTCTGTACAGCAGCGGCACAGTTAGCGGTCCTGCTGCAATGGATTCCAGCAGTGAAATAATCAAAAGATAACTCTAGTCGGTTCTCTGACGTGAAGGTAAAACTTATCATCTGATGAAGGTCTGAGGACGAAAACAAGGGTTTGAAAGTCGAAGACACCGATTTTTTTCTGTCCTTTCACAGAAAAAACCTTTTTCTATTTTATTTTTTTTTTTAAACTTACGCAGCTTTTTCTGGTTGTTAAAAGAAGGGACAAGCAGACAGAACAGACTGGTGACCAAGTAAAGTTTGTTCTTGATCAACTATGTACAGACCGATGCCGCCCAGCTTCGCACTGCAGGACCTAATCAAATACACAGTGTGTGGCTCTACTTTCTGACATCTTACTGATTTTCTGGTTACATAACGGACATCGCTCTTTTAGATGCCCGAATAAGTTGCAAAGCATTCTGGATTTTAAAGTGGACCGACTGGCTAGACTGTAACTACAGCAGGTGTGTTGTGCTGTTTCCATTGGTGTGAAAAACATCAGGCAGTCATGACAAGAGCCACAGTGACGAACAGCAGGAGCTCAGCCAGCTGTCCACTGCAGCTCACACACACAGTGACATGAAGTGATGCATGATGGGCAATGACACCAAAGGAAGGAAGGAAGGGAGGAAGGAAGGAAGGAAAGGAGGGACACAGGAAAGTAGGAAGGGAGGAAAGGAGGAAGGAGGGAACGAAGGAAGGCAGGAAGGAAGGTGATTTCAGTAGGAACACAAGCTTCAGATCATGTACAGCCATATTAAGTGTCCCTGAATGATGAAGGAGAGGTAAAAATGAAGAGCAGAATAAAGAGAAAGGTGAGAGAGGTGGATAGAAGGAGATGGACAGAGAGAGAGAGAGAGAGAGAGAGAGAGAGAATGGAGGAGTAAGTGCTAAATGGCGTGAATAATTGAGTTGGAGGTGGCAGCTTAATGAGGTGAGCAGGAGAGTGATCACGGAGAAGGCCAGGTCTCCCAGAGTGGACTCCCAGCAGGCCCGGCTGACACCACTCATAATGAGAGCGTTCACACGTGCACGAGGCGCGGAGCAAGTGTGAGGCGCACCGCAAGGAGAGGTTCTCTCCAACTGTGGCTTGGAAAAAGAAAAGGGGAAAAATTGGAGCTGACTCAAAAATGGGCTCTGCGACATCCGACCCGTGTGTGCAGCCAGGGATGTTTGTGTGCTTTGCTCACGAAGCAATAAAGTGAAGGGCGGCTGATCGTACTGACGATACTCCACCAAGAGCTGCAAGTGCAGATGAAATTCACACAGAAAGGTTTTAGCATTGGAAACCTACAGTGTATCTCTTCTATTTACCAAATATAATGAGTCTCCAGCAACTTCTGTCTGCTGCTTTTGAATGAGAAGGAAGTACTTCAACGTGGATTTGTGCACGATTTTAAAGCAAACATGAGGAATGGGTTGTGTTGCTGCATCATTTTTCTTTGTATGTGGCATCATGCTACTGCTCAACCCTTTATTGACCGTATCCTCATCTAACGCACAACTCAACTTACATATTTAACTCTTCTTATCACAGTATCTTCCAATTATTGCCTGGGTTTATACTAACTTACGATTAACACAAGATTTTGTCAGGGTTTTTGAAAATTTTATATCAGCTTCTCTTTATTGGCTTTCTGTTACAGCTAGAATATAATTTAAACTTTAGCTTATATAGCTCCTCACCATCAGGCTCCATCGTATCTTGAATGGCTGTTCACCAAACAGCACACTTGGTTCTCAGAGGGCTGCGTATTTATCAACTTTTCACAAAAACTACTCACAGGAATTGCCCTAAATTTGGTTTAGATTTTGGGATGTTACTGGCTAACCGTTTCCAAATAAATTCCCCAAAACTGTGAAAAACTTTCTCATACAAAACGGATGAGAGAGATGAGGAGATAAAAGGAGATCAGCACCTGTTTCCATGGAGACGCTCCCTGCTCAGTGCTTCACACAGTTCTGTAGCTGCCTGACCTACCGTGTTAGCATCGGTATGAGCTAACAGCTATCATACTAGTGATACTAACTCGGTTCCTCAAACAAATATGGCGTTGGCGAAGGTTTGCGCTCGACCGAGTTCCCGTTCTAGTCATTTCTTAGTTCCTCATCCACTTGTATATTATTATTCCATGTCTGAGATTTCTACCTGGCGGCATGGAAAAGCCAGAGACACACTAACTGATTTGATGATTTCTATCTAATTTGTTGGTTCTATTTCCTAACCAACTTCCTAAATGTATATCACCATATTGTATTAGGTACCATATAAATAAAAACTAATGTATAAAGAGCTTGACAAACTTCTTGTGAGACAGGAGCTGCAGATGTAAAACTCCCCAAAGTAATCAGACAGACAGACCACGGAACAGAACAAGGCCTGCCACTGCTCCTAAGGTTTGAGTAGGAGTGTGTCAGCGAGGGCTGGAGTCTCATCTTATACAAGGAGCTCTTTGAGTTTACACCTGGAGGCAGGAGAGTCGGTCAGCCTTGCGACTTTGACTTTATCTACAGAGTCAAAGTGTGAAAAACAACAACAAAAAAAAACTATCTGAAAGTGCATGCAGCCGATGCCAACTCTCAGCACTGTACTGAGCACGTCATTCGCTGCAAAGTCCTTGAGACAAAGTGCAGCGTTATTATTACAGAGGAAATTCACTAAAAGTTTGACGTAAAAGCAAATTCATGATTCCCTAAAAAATGTAATCCTGATACACAACCATGAACATTTCCTGTCTGGGGAGCGAGCTAAAACATGTGGGGAGGTCCTCAACAGATCTGAGAACTGGGAGAAGAAGACGAGGCGTCACACTGAAGTAAGTGACAGTCAAGGTGAAACATGACTCAGGTAAAAACAGTCAAGGCTGATTGGCTGCTCAAAGGACAAATCTAGAGGCCGACTAGAACTCAGAGTGGAAAGAAACATAAAGGCAGAGTCTGTGAAAAGAACATACATGCAACATGTAGTTCTGCCTGTAGTTAGCATTATGGGTGGAGTGCCCATTCACACCTGGCGTTAACATGCTTTTCAGATCTGATCACTTGTAGCGAGACTGTTTATATTTGTCCGTATCATGTGCTCCGGGCTTACTCTTTGAGATCTGATTGTATGATTACCTCAATGTCACTCCCGCTAAATGGCTCGGTGCTCAGTTCTGAGTCATTCATCTTGTACCGGACGGTATTATCTTTCTAGATTTTTTTGGGAAAGTTGGAAAGTTTTGAAAACTGTAACATGAACCGGCACATTCTCTTAAATCAAAACACGGCACACACTGAGGATGTTTACACATGCCATATTTTCCCGCGGCGTCACTGTACCGGAATGCATTCGAGATGCATGCTGTTCACACTACAAAGCCTTTATGGTCAGTTGCTCTCTGATCACCTCAGGCAGCAGTTTGAATGAAAGCGCCTGTTCACTGCCACTTGTGATCGGATCCCCCGAAACGTGTGTTAACACAGGTCTGAACGAGCACCGAGAGTCAGGAACCAATGAAACGCCACGTTGAATTAAAGTGAGAAAGAAAGAAAGGACTGTGTGAAAAGAACATTTCCAGCTGCCAGTGAACGCCACACATCTGCGCTTAGGAGAGACAAACTCCAGACAAACAGAGATTTAACCTTGACAGACTGATGAGATGGAAAAAAGTGAGCGTTATTACGTCAGTTCCCCTCACCAGACGAGCTAAAAGTCTCGTCAACTTCTGTCAGCCTTGTCATCACCAATTTGCTCGTGAGCGGCGCTGAGCAGAGGTGGCGTCTGAGTCGGTGGCAGGCTTCTTCTTCTTTTCTCCTTTTGACAAACTAATGTGCAAGAACCAATGACAGACTCTTTTTTTTATCAGTGTAGATTCCTGTTTTCCAGACGCCAAAACATTTGTGCGTCATGCTGTGCGACATGAATGCCTTTTTGTTTTGATTAATCACTTCACATTTAACCTGCGAATGTGGCAGCTGAAACATAAAAAGCCAGAACAGGCTGCCACATCGAGAGCTGGAGAGCCAACGAGGCCAACGAGGCCAACAACCAGACTCCGACCTGATTCAAGAGAAAACCTGATGAACCGCATGCTCACGCTAACGCTAACAGAGCCTGCTTTTGAGTGGCACTACACACAGAAACGATCGAGTCTCACTTGTTTGGAAGAGCTCAACCTGCTTGAAGCTGTAATGTTGAGAAATAAGTGCTGAAGATAAAAAAAAAGTCAAAGAGCCACATGAGGAAACGTCTTGGAGGACAGCTGAACCTAATCATCTATTACCATAAACTAGCATGAGCTGGAGCATCTGACCGATGATAGCTATTCCACAGTCATAGGCCAATGTGTTAAATCAACAATGTGTTGAATTTGGATCCTCAGTGTATCCATTGGTCGATCATCTTCCACTTCTGTTTATACAGGCAAGATTAAAAGTGGACCTCATTTGAGTGGCTAGCACTCTCGCCTCACAGCGAGAAGGCCGAGGGTTCAAATCCAGCCTGGGGCCTTCCTGTGTGGAGTTTGCATGTTCTCCCCGTGTGTGCGTGGATATATTCCGGGTACTCCGGTTTCCCCCACAGTACAAAAAACTATCTCTAACTAAAGGTCACTGAGCAAGACCCTTCGCCCCCACCAGCTGCCCCCCCGAGCGCTATGCTATGTGGCTGCCGACAGATGGATCAATTCAGTAAAGAAATTTCCCCACTGGGATAAATAAAGTATGATTCTTCTTCATCTAAAAGTTGGATGTTTATTTCAGAAGCATTCAAAAAAATCGAAACTGAAACATAGTATAACATAATGTATGTATGCGCCTAAATTTACATGATTATGTTACTTAATAGAAACGCTAGTTCGACCAGTGGGCTTCTGTGCATCATATAGAAATGAAAATTAATGAAGACATGAAGTATATTTTCTTTACTCATGCCCAGATGATGTAATGAAAGCACATTAAGTCCAATAACATTACACAGCTCCTCTGATCATCCACATGAAGGCCGCGGTCCCTCACAGGTCACACTGACACATGGCAGGAAGCACCGAGCTAACACTGAGGGACACACAATGTCACACATTCACACCAAACTTCCAAATCATGGAACAAGCACGTTTTCAACCAAAGAAAAACAAGCAAACCCCTCACAGAAGAGCTACAACCTCTTCATGGCATGAAGCAAGAGCTTAAACTAATGGTGCAGCATTAAACCTTTCACAGATCTATTAAGCTTTAACTGGAATATCTAAACCACACTCTTAACATGAGAAAACCTCATATTAACAGCATGCATGATTCTCTGAAGCTCAACACAACAAGAGAAACCACCAAGCAAACTATTCAACCGCTGAGGAGTCTTAAACTTTTGTTCAGTTTTGAGGGAACAACACTGGAAAAATCATGGTCCTTCAACCTTGTACACATCATGAACAATCAAACATATTAGATGGTGAATCCAAAACCTAATAAACGTGTTTCATGATAACTTGTTTCAATCACCCTCTCAAAACGGAGGAGTTGGTGTTTGTTGCAATCAGTGAAAAAAATCAGCCAGTAAAATGAGCGTTTTGAGAAGTATTTCAAATGCCATCTCCTCTTGATTGTAAATACACGATTCAAGAAAGCGCAATTGTGGCACATGGGACTCAAAGAAAAAAGCAGCAGGGATGGGTCTGCTTATTGATTCATGAGAATCAATAAGCAGACCCATCCCAAGATGCAACATGTCACACTCATTTCATTCAATAAGGAAATGTAAAACTGGGCCACAGTGCATCACCACAGTCTCACATTCAGCCGAGAGAAAACACTCTCACACACAAATATATACATAAAAAAGGTAATTACCTGTTATTGTGAACATCACAGCGCATGAAAAGAGAAAAAGCACAGAGAATGAGAGGTTTAGAACAATTTGCTGTAGCTTCTAAACCTGCATAAATAATGCAAAAACATGCACAGGCCCATTGAAAAGTGTTCTTCATTCATGCTAAGAGTAAAAGGCAGAGAGAGATTGATTTGTGCTATAATTTCAGTTAATTGGCGGCGGCAGATTGGCAACAACATGTCAGACACGAGGATTGATCCGCTTATTTCAGACGCAAGTGTCTGAAAACGATGCTCCAAAGCACACAACCGTAAACAACCTGGCCAAAAAGAGGTAAGAAAATGGAAGCGTGTTCCAGTAATTAGTGCTGTGACAGCCACCCGGGATCCAGGGAGGAGACAGGGTCATCTTCCTGATCACATCCGTGCTTTAACAGGAGGATCCAGAGAGCTGCCAGCTCAGGAACAACCGTCCCATTAAATTCTCCCGTCGGGCTGCAGAGAGATTTGAAGAAAGTAGACGCAGGCAGGAACCTTCTTGTATCTTCTTTAGACTTTGTGTTGAGCTCATTCGGTTTGAAATCAAAGAGCGGGCGGACGCTTCACACCAAACAGCAGCCAGACTGAGAGATCCTCACCCACTAAGACACCAGGAATCTGCTGAAGTCAGCGGCTTGATGCTGCCCAACGCCCTGTGACTGCAGACGATTTCCTCCAAATACTCAAAGCTCTCATTCAAACTTCAACCATTTCAAGAGCCATTTGGACACCTTGTTACTAAGCAGTCATCAAATATACAAAACTGCTGTTCAGATTTGACTGAAGTGTTTTAAAAAGTAACTTGGTTAAAAAAGGTTTTTGTCAACAGGGGAGTGAGGGGCAACTTTGCACATAAGTACTCGGAAATGTCACATCCGTGTTCTATATTGCTTTATCCGGTAAGGGTGAGTGGAGTACGCACGCACGCACACACGCACGCACGCACGCACGCACGCACGCACGCACGCACGCACGCACACACACACACGCACACACGTACGCACACACACATACACATGCATGCGGGTCACTATGAGGTCAGATAACGTTCACACCACAGTCTGAAAAAGGTTGTGTTTAAAATGTAGTGTGAACGATCACGCAAAGTTATTGCATCTCAGCAAGAAATAGGACACAAGAGAGAAGTAAACTGAGGAGAGCGAAAAAGGAAAAAGCCTGCAAAACCAACATTTAGTTCCACCATCATTAACCTCCAACACCAGGTTAGGCTCAAGCAGCTTCTCACAAACACGTCAATCTTTATTAAAAACGGTCCATTTCCAGTTGAAGAAATATGTTAATTGTAATTATCTTCATTCCATTGAGTAATAGATTCAGAAACTGCTGCACTCTCTTGAAAGCCTGCAGAAATCCACAAGGACAATGTTGTGACAAGACATGATGTTTAGGTTTTAATAGTAAAAGCGGATGAGTGGCAGCCCTGCTGGACTCCATTCTCCACATTCAATTTTATATCGCCACTGGCATGAAGTGTAGGATGCTACAGAACAGAAGAAATAATGATATTACATCCGCTAACTGCAGTTGAGTTTAGGTTGAACCCACAGCGGGGCATTTTCCTGTCAGCCACAGCTAAATGTTTGTGTTTGGCCGCAGCCGCGCCAGCAGTGGCCGGCTGCGAGGATCGGCCGGGCGCTCTGTGATAGGCAGCTGTCAGCCCGGACCTCGCTCTCTGCCCGCTGAAATACGCAGCCTGCTCCTGCTCCTGCTCCTGCTCCTGCTCCTGCTCCTGCTCCTGCTCCTGCTCCTGCTCCTGCTCCTGCTCCTGCTCCTGCTCCTGCTCCTCCTCGCTTCAGTGATTATTCATCAGCCAAGAGAAGCTACAATATTCAGGACAAAGACCCACCTTATGAAGTCAGTGTTGGAGAAAAGGTTTATACGTGTTAGGGTTAGTGTTTTTATGCTAAACAATCCTAAAATGTAATTTACCAAAACCAAGTTTCAAATGACCAAATGCAATTTCAAAACAAGGTCAGATCTAGATGTCGACAGATCTGTTTACACTGCAACGATTTACACTGAAAACGCAACTTTTTGAAAACGGCGTCTCCATGGAGACATTGTTTTCAAAAAGTTGCGTTGTTGCAAAAGAAAAAAAAAAAAGTTGCGTTGTTGCGCCATGGTCGTTCTGCACATGCTCAGTAGACGGACAATAAGAACAATGTTTTCCTCAGTCGTGCCATGACCCCCCAGTCCATATTCTCCTGGGACTTGATAGTCTTATATTTGACAGTCACTGTAAAACCAATCCAACTTGGTCATCGTCTGTCCACTAGAATGTCTGTGTTCTCCCATATTCAGTATATGAAAATTAGCCTTTGGCTACTCGGGTGAGGGCGCGAACTGCCTGAAACTGAATCTGGAAAATGGTCTATAGAAGATGGTTATTGAAAATCGGACTTCATGAAATGTCTCCACCCCAGGCAAACAGGATCAGGAAGCTATTTTCCAAATAAAAGGACGACTGCTTTAGGTTTAGACCTTCACAGCTGCTCTACCGATATCAGGAGATGAACGAAGCGATTGAATTTGCAGGCCTGGTGGCGGGCGGTGTAATGGTGAAACCCACACTTCAATAACACACTAACCCTGGAGGATTGATTCAGAAAGTGATTTCTCTTCCAGGATGTTACAACAAGGCCTTTCAACTCGATGGGACAGGGATAGTGCTATCAGGATAAACGGTCTGTATAACCCCAGTTTGTCTGAAAAGCTTTTCTTTGATCTGCCAGACCCGTCAAGTGAACCACTGTGTTGTTTTTCATCACTGCTGATAACTGGTTTTACATCCAAACAAATTATTAGAGCAGTGCATTCTCTATTATCTGTAAATTTCCAAAGGCCTATTGAAGCAAATGAGCTGAGATAAGTGTAGGGTAGAGAAAGGACAGTGTGATAGCAGTAGTGCTGCAGCGAGGGGGGAGGGTTACATTCGGACCGGTGGTGGGGGGTGGGGGGGTCCACAGAGAGACACAGACCGAGCCCAGGTAGTCGCAGGGAACAGGTAATTAATGGCATTCAGGCCGGTCTAGGTGGGAGATAAGCCCAGTCCCTCTTATTGCACACTTTCCCGAGGCCTTCCCATTACCTGGACCAACATAATGACTTTGCGAGCACCTCGACACACAGCTCAGCCTCCACTGCTCATCGTCTGCCTCTCCTCCTCCTCCTCCTCCTCCTCCTCCTCCTCCTCCTCTCCTCCCTCGCTCACTGTGCCTCTCTCGAGTGCGGGGAAAATGGATGAGAAACACGAAAAAACACAATGCCCACCGTCACCGCGGTGGAGCGTTTCACTGCTCTCTGGTGGTGCTAATTATTTCTGTGTCATGTTTGTCCCCTCTCATAATGGATGTCATAATTATTTTTAAATTGGGTAATAACAGCAGGAGCAGCGGGGAGGGGATACAGAGACTGGAGAAGCTTCAACAAACACAGAGTTTTCTTTGGTTTGGGGTCACTTTTTGTGTCGGACTGAAAAACACAACATCTGGAACATGAAGAAATGAGTATGAAAACAGAGACGTCATCGCTGGGTGAAGCTTGTTGAGACCTCCAATAACAAACCAGCAAGTCGTAGGAATGTCTCACAGGTGAGGCCGAATGAAAACAGTGCGTGTGTTAGGTGGAACTGCTTTAAAGGGCCCCAGCATTGAGGATTTCTTTTCAGCTCCAGAGGAACAGATCAGGTTTTTACCCGCAGTTCGTGATGCTGGGTGTTTGAGAATGCAAACAGCTGCCCGAGGCCATGTAATGTAGCGCCATGGAGCCGTGATTCCCCTTGTCTTTGTCTAATTGCGTTAAAACGACATGCGATCATGGCCTCATGCGATTATCAATATTATATTATACGGAAGCAGACACCGCTCTTCCTTTCACTTTCCTGTGCGAAGCCTCCAGGGTGCGTACAAACACTGTTTACCCACCTCTCAAATTCTGAAATAGTGTTTACACTGCTCCCTCTGAGCGCTAACACATCCACAGCTTCCACACACACACCCACTGATTTGCTCGTGCAAATACCAGGTCAGATGGTTTTGCTCTCTACTGGAGCTCCGTATCCTCCGGTGAACGTGGAAAACAGTGTCCGTGACATTACAGTGATATTGAACCAGAAAGATTTGTCTTGTTTTCTTTTCTTTTTTTTTCCAATTTACTATGAAATCTCAAAATTTGCAGACATGCAAAACTGTCAGTGTTCCTCCACGCAAATCTAGATAATAGAGCATCTTCCTCCACTAACATCTAGATTATAGAGCATCTTCCTCCAATAAATCCAGATAATAGAGCATCTTCCTCCACTAACATCCAGATTATAGAGCACCTTCCTCCTCCAAAGCCAAGATTATAGAGCATATTTCTCCCACTAACATCTAGATTATAGAGCATCTTACCCAACTAACATCCAGATTATAGAGCATCTTTCTCCCACTGACATCTAGATTATAGAGCATCTTCCCCAACTAACATCCAGATCATAGAGCATCTTTCTCCCACTAGCATCTCGATTATAGGGCATCTTCCCCAACTAACATCCAGATTATAGAGCATCTCCACATCAGGATTATAGATTCAAATTCACATTATTAAAGTATTCCCATTAGTCCTAAAAGGATTGAAACGGGAAAAATACATGAATTATACATTGAAATAATGTAAAATTCACTTCATTTAAGGTTACTCAGATCATCTTTAGAACTGATCGAGCTTCCTTGCTCCCTGTTTTTAACTTCCACACTTTTCAAAGCAGGTGAAGTGCAGCTCATCTTTTACATGTTGCTCTTCATGCGCCAATAAATGAAGTAGGTTTTTTTTGTTGAACGTCCCTGTTCTCCTTTCGTCCTGCTCACGATGAAAGCAGTGTTTTTCTTGCTATTTGACACTTGCTTATTGTACAAAACACTTCAGAAACGTGTCTAAAAAAAGGCCTCTTGTTGTGTTTGTGTGTGACACGCTGCTGCCGGTGTGTGTGGGCGTGCCAGCATATGACTGCAGTGAGCGGGGTTTTTTGGTCTCCCAACCCTCTGATGTGATGTGTGTGTTTTCTGTGTGTGTGTTGGATATATGTGCTTTGTGTGTGTGTGTGTGTGTGTGTGTGTGTGTGTGTGTGTGTGTGTGTGTGTGTGTGTGTGTGTGTGTGTGTGTGTGTGTGTGTGGGTGGGTGGCTGAGAGAAAATAGGTCATGGGTGGAACAATAACAATTTAGAGAAGAAAACAATGAATGTGACTGTGACAGTTGAGGAAAATACTCACTTCTTTTAACAAACTCCACTGGAGGGAAAAAAAAAATCCAATAAAAAAAACAAAGAGTGTCAGAGAGGTGGGCTTCATGATGAGCCGCTCCGGGGGGCCGCTGCTTCACTCCAACCATGCTCAATAACTTCACACATTTACAGTTTGAGACCATGAAGACTCTGCCATGCTCAGCGGTTACCAAGCTGTAGTCCAAGACCTCCTTCGGGGGGGCGCTACAGGCCACATGTTAGAGGAACTCACTGTACCATCTAGTGGTACAATGCAGCACTACAAAAGTTTAGTTTAGTTTAGTTCTGTTATCATGAACAATCAGGACATGATCTTTACATGAGACTTTACTCTCACAACACACACACCTGATGACATCCTCATATTGAAGATACTGTTTATTCCCAGCAGGTTTATAAAAACATGCATCTTACAGACTACAATTATAAATATATATTTGTTTAGATTTAGATATTCCACTGTTTTACAGCAGTTAGCAATGTTGAGAATTGTTTCATGTTGAAATCACATGTATTTTGCTTAAAAATGTTTTAAAAAAGTGAAAATAAAATTTGGGATTGAAGGATAGTTTCCTGGTCAGACTCCCTCTGGATCAGTTTGGTTTTCCTGTGTTTGTCAGGTAGAATCAATGAAACATTGATGCTATTTCAGAAGTGCTTTCAATACCAAGGCAGCGTCATGAACAGCCAGACCAGCAGAAAACCTGCAGCACAAATCTACAATAGCCTGCCTGCGTTTAAAACACATCTTAAAACCAACCCCTTCTCTTCGGCCTTCAGCACGATGTGACTTTTTGCTCTACACAGTTTTACTCAACTTTTAATGTCTTTTATACTACCCATGTTTTATCCGTCTATTTATTTTAACGGATTTGTTTTCCTTTATCCAATTTATAATGTGGGAATTTTTTACACCTTATTTATTCTATTGTAAAGCACTTTGGTCCACTACGCTTAATTTAAAGTGTTGAATAAATAAAGTTGCTTGATTGTTCACTAAAAGCATTCAAGCACTGAGTCATCCTCAAGGAAACTAATTTATTGTTTAAAGATAATAAAGCTAACAAACCAATGTTATTTGTAATGTTTGCTGACGATCATTAAGTATTTGTGCAGTCATGTTACTGACTGAGAAGTTTGAAATTTAGCTCTGTAAAAACTAACTCCCCACCAACATCTCTCAGTTTGAGTCATTTAATATTGAATTTCATCAGCATGAAAAGAGAAAAGTCCTTCCCGTCACACGCCAGAAGTTTAAACCTCTCCGCATGCTTCTTCCAGTTCAATGCAAGAGCATGAGCTCAAGTCTTTTTATAGCACTTTAGCGTATTTTCCTCCTGCAGCACGGCATCACAGAAATCCTCACGCAGAGGAGAATAGGCCAACTCCAGGTCAGTGTTTTTCCCCGGCATCAACATTTTGGACGGAAGGAGACGACCTTGAGATTAAAGGACACCCGGCTTTACCTTTGGAGGCTGCAGAGGAAACGGGGATCCAAGCCGGATGACAATTTCTTATAAGGAATGCTTCAAAAAATACGACTGAAAAGGATTTCATTGTTTCACTGATTTTTAAGAAACATCCTATATTTCTACATTGAAATAAGCCCCAGTACAGCTGGAGGCCAGTTCTGTCTCATCGGATGGTCACGTCACTGTTTGCTTCACTTATTCATCAATATGTTGTTTTAATATTGGAGAAATGGTCAAATCAGATCTTTTTTTTTTTTTGCAGTTTAGACAGAAAAGAAGTATCTCAATAAAAGGAAAGTACACTATTTGTTTCTGCAACAAGAACCTTCACATATTCTGCTGTTTTTTTTGTTACACAAAGTTAAATTTTCTTTTATTGTTGTCTCTTTTCTCATTTCCTTCCATCCATCTATTTTCTCCCGCTTATCCGTTTACGGGTCACGGGGGTGTCAGTCTGAGCACCGTCACCCAGATCACATCGCACCGATTAAGAACCTTCCTGCAGGTGGTGAGCCCACGGGAAGGTGGCGCCCGGCGTGGAACACGAACCCTCTACCTTGAGATTGTGAGTCTCATGCTCTACCAACTGAGCTCGCCGGGGGCTTCTTTTATCATTTAAATTGTATAAATGTGTATTTTATTTTGGGGGGCAAACTTAATAAAGAAAATGAACATGTTTGTTATTTGAAGAGTTGGAAACATAATTCAAGCAACATCTTTTACTTTTTTGTGGGGTTTTTAATTCAGTTCAGCATTTAACCCTTTATTGGGACAGTGTCCAGTGTCGTCCAGCCAAACTAAAGTAAAATGACATTAACATGAATCAAAAAGTTTTCTAAAGTTTGATTTGACCTTTCAGCTTTAAACTTTGCAAATTGAGCATGATTATCAGTGTCGTTGGCTGATGCATTCAATTTACATTGTCGCCCTGCTTTCACACTGTAACGATCATGTTATGATTTTTTTTCATTCTACTTCGATGAAATCTAAGATTGAAGCTTTAAAGGTGTTTCTGGTTCTGTCTCACTATGAGGGCGTGTCTTCGAAAAACATGTTTACTTCAGAAGAAATCTCCATCAAAATCCCTCCATGTTTAAATTCCGTCAGACCAGAAAGTCTCTCCATGGCTGTGATGTCACTTCAGTCTTTCTTATCCCCTGATTGGAGGTGTAGTGATTTCACGTTCACTGTTTGTCCCTCCATCATCAAGGCTCCATGGTACAGCTAATAGTGTGTCACACACAGTCACAGCTATGGAAGGCATGCTGGATACCCCGAATCCCTCCATGGTTACTTCCATGTGTATACTGACAGGAAAAGTTATTACAATGAGGATGCACCAGCCAGCGTACTGCAGACGTTTTTCTCATTTCACTTCCTATGAAAAGGCAGTTAAATAATGCTCATGCTACGTAGCTAATATAATCAAAGGCGTAGGTAACGCCACTGATTCAACCTGTCAATCAATGAGTCCTCATCAGTCACTGCTGCCATTGGTTGAAAGAAAAAGGGGGCAGCGAATAGTCGTATATGTATATGTAGGACAAATTGTACCTCTGAATAGACATGGTGAACATCCAGCCATCTCCTGTTTGCTAATGTGAAATGAACAGAATAGAAAAGTAAACTGAACGGGTTTTGATGAAGGATCTGTGTAATTGCAGTTTACAGAATGAGTTGGTTTTATGAGGCTAAATGTTTGTGTGTTAATAGTTTAAGGATGCATGGTGTTCCATCCTGAACACACCAGCAGAAGCCACTTCCTCTCCCCCTCTGTCTCCCTCCGTGACTCATATTGCCTTGGAGAAGAACATCGGCAAATGCACCTCATTGATTCCTTTATTATTGCTCTTCTCATGATGACATTTCCCATTTTGTCAGTTCAGCTTTTTTCCTCCCTCTGATTTCAATTGCTGATTATTCCGCATCACTCGGCTCTGATTTGATGAGGGAGCCAACAGAGTTATTGCTTCCCTCGTTCACAGTTATTGCTCTCCGCTCTCCCGCGGCCGGGCCTCGCCCGCCTCACTTGCCTCGGTTCGGCCGCACGCTGAGCGGCAAATAATATCAACAGAGGAGGCCGGCGACATTTTAACACATCAGCAGAAGGTTGTGACTGACAGAGAAGACAAATGACACTGAGATCCACGTACACACACACCGTGAACAACACAGACCGTGAACACTTAAAAAAACCTGATTCAAACCATAATGATTAATACTGGACAGGTACGGTTCTTTAAAAAGCTGATTTATTGAAGCAAAATGCCCATTGGAATGGATGAATTGTGAACCTCATGCAGACAGGTCTGACTGGTTGACAGTCACAGTTCTAAATGAACTCAGTTTGCTTTACATTTTAGTTGTTTATCTGTGGAAAACTCAAACCCTTAATAACAAAATGTTTTCGTGTGAAATTCAGCAGGACACACCCATGAACATTTCATCAGAGGACCAATAGAAAGACAGACAACAACACACATTCACAACTATGTCCAAGATAAGGTGGCCAATTTGGATCAAACATTCTTTTGGACTATGGGAGGAAAATCAAGCAACATGTTAACTACATCAAGAAAGGCCTGAAGTCTCAAAGAACACCCCCCACATGCTGCTATAATCAGTAACATTCTCGGTATGCAGCACAGTAAACACAGCAAAGCTGGATTTCACTGCTGTCTTCAGGATTTACACTTGTTCTATAAGACCTCACAGATAAAAACCACAGCCAAAAACCCACACCCCCTACTGGAGCTTCCCACTGGGTGGAAGTTGGTTACAGAGCTCCCGTCTTCCTGCTTGAGCTCCATGTTCACCAGAACTCGTCACGCCTCTCACGCACAACATGAAGTCTGTGTTTTCCTCAAGAGCACGACCAACCGTTCACATCCGTCTTCTAACACCTGCTTCATGTGTCCTAGAACAAACACCTTTAGAGGCACTGATAAACCCAACCAGCCCAGACAAACTTGTGCACACATGGACAGAAGATTACATCTAATGTCTGCAGCATCTACACCGAAAGGCAGGAAGTCAGGTTTGAAAAGGAGAAGTGGACTCAGATGCACCCACACTCACTCACACATCAGAATTTAGACAACAAAAGAGGCAATTAACATTCCTATTGAGAACCAAGTCATACATAAACAGCATTGCATTGCATGAATGCGTCACTAACTAATAAAGCATGTCTAAACCCCTAACTGAACGCGCTTTTAATGGCCATCGTTGAGTCAAGGTCTTATGTTCAAAATGTTTTTATTTGAATTATTAAATTGTATTGAAATCTCATGAGCAGTCATCAGTTCTCCCTGTGCATTCAGTAAATACGTTTGACGATGTATTAAAAGCTTTTAATCTGTGTTGATGGTCCTGGTTTTTTTGTGTTTTTTTTTTTTTAATACGATGAGCCAATGCTGTTAAACAATGTCCAGAATGTTCAGGGTGCGTGGTGTGTCAAAAAGTGTTTGGGATGTTCACAGTGTCCAGAGCGTAAATAAGTGTTGATGAGTATTGAGGGTGCCCAATGTGCCCATAGTGTCCACATTGTCAACGGTGTCCAGTCTCCAGGGTGTCAAGAGTTTCCAGAGTGTCCAGGTTGTCCATAGTGAGCTAAGACTGACAATTTCCCACCAGTGTTGCATGTATGCTTCTTTTCTGCTACTTTAATTCCAACATGCTGAATATGAATGTAAACGAGACTACTTCAGATCGAGATAAAACTTCATCAGAAACTCATATCAAGTTCAATTGAATTTTATAGGTCTAATTCCAAGAAAGTACAAGCCTGTGCAC
>NC_137637.1:5200909-5208409 GCF_963383615.2 Lipophrys pholis
ATAAACATTCTTGTAGTTTTCCTTGTTGAAATGGAAAAAAAGATTCCTACTTACTTTCACTTTGACTCATAGATGATTTTAATTTGAAAATGATTCATGAACACACAACCATATTTGATCTATTCTATATATAAACCAAGAACAACAGTCATATCAATGTTGTTTGGGGATTTTTCCAGAAGCACTATTTCACAAGTGTAGTACAGAAGTATTCAATAAACCACAAAGTAAAGAGCCTGATACATTTACTATGACCAATACTGAAGTAAAATTACATTTTTGGCACATGCTCACATGATGCTGACTGACTTACTGACATTTCCATCCCGTTTCTTCCCCTCAGTACATCCATTTCAACTAACAACAATTCCAACTAATGACTGAATCCTTATTTCGGCCAACAGCTACTTAAACTAATGTCAGGTCCCACCCAGTTCCAGGAGACAATCTTCTGTCGGTGTTGGATTCCTCCTGAGATGTGTACTGTAGTACAATAGGTGTACTGTGAGAGGGACCGCGGCTGAAAGTCCTCATGAAGAAAAGCTGACTTCAATAGACACATATGTCACCGAGTGCCAACTTCCAGAAAAGCAACTTCATTGCTGCAATGTCACTGCAAACAGTAGAATCCTCAACAAACAATTCAGATCCCTGAGAAGTAGAACTCACTTCACTTTATCTATAAATAAGCTTTCTGGATTATTTTAAATAATCAATACAGAGTCTTAGACTTATTTCAGATAATGCTCACGTTATTTCGCCTCATGGTTATGTCAAATAATTACTTTCTGAGTAATCCATTTCAAATATTGTCTTCAATCACAAATAACTAAAAGTAAAAAGTACTGCAACTTCCAGAATTATTTACATCAATAACATCAACTTCAAGTAGTGACTTTCATTTTCACTTATCCTGAAATGTTTTCTTTGTCGAATTTGACAAAAATGTACCATTTGTCTGTTCATTCATCCATCGATCCATCCATCTATACATACATCCAATCATCAATCCATCTGTACATTCATCCATCCACCATTTTTTTTTTTTAATTCCGATTTATTTTCCATAATGCACAAATATTTCTGATAACTTGCTCCACCAACACATCCTGCTCTCCATCCAACCACTATATGCTTAGTGCAAATTACAAACCCACAAACAAAAGTTGATCGTTTCCATATAAAATGAGCTTCATGCACCCAAATCCCTCATTGCAATTTTCCTGTTTTCACACGACATCAAATTAATGGAATCAAAGAATGCGAGCTCTCGGTTAATAAGGCTCAAAGTGGTTCTGTAGCCTTGGACCTTTTTTCTCACTTCAATGTTGGGAGCAATTTGTTTACTGTGCAGCAGTGGCATCAATCTTCTAAAAATCTGAACTCCGAGGAAACGGGCGCAGAACGAGTTATATTAATCATAAAACTGGTGATAAGCTATGAAACTAAGTCATATTATGTGATAGCATCTCCTCTGTGAGGTTTCTCTAAATTGCATGAACGATCTTAAGTGTTGTGTGGAGAGAGACTTTCTTATTTTGGTGTTTTTCTATCAGTTTTAACCAGCGTTCAGGCCTCCGGATGGTTTCATGCACTGCGGACTGGCTGAGTCCTTTGCATGTGCAGTAATAATAGTAGTAATCATGATAAGTAACACACTGTGGCTGATGTGAGGGATTTTGAAGAGGGACAGTCATACTTCTAGCCTGCATAACTTTACAAGTAAGACTCAATTTGTTTTATTTTGGTTTAGTTTTTTTTTTACACCCGTTTGAAGGAACTACAACCACGTGACAATATGAAAAGGCTCTCATTCCCTCCACTCTTACTGATCACTATCATCTCACCCTGTAAAGAAGAGACAGTGCTATAATTAAAAGGAGTGCAGTTAGAATCTTCCCCTGTAAGTCTCCAGAGAGAAATCTTATCAGTCAAATGAAATGGGCATCTGTGCTATGAGAAGGTATGAGACGCTGTAATGCAGTCATTTCTGAGCGGGCAGCTGTTGTCTGTGTGCGCTGCACATTACAGCAGCTTTCAGGACGGGAGATGGCCGCTACATCATGGAAATGGTGCTGTGAATAGAATTTAACACTTAAGATGCCATTATTGATGGGAACATTCGAGTGCTGTGGGACTGATTTCCCCCTCTTTTTAAATTACATCAGGTATCCATCCGTGGTATATCATTATGTCTAATTCATCCCTCCACTTTTCTCTGCAAGCTGCTCTGCCTCGATATACACAACTGAATGTATATTTACTACATTTTTCTGCTGCCTGTGTCTAAGCAGGGCGGAATGACAAAACGCAAACAAAAAAAATCAAAATCAAAAATCGCCAGATAATTAAGTAAAAAAAACTCCCCCCCCAGAAATTTTGCTTTGTTATTGGGATTTTTCTCCCAAAAGCAAAACATAGAGCAGTTGGACACACTGTAAGCATTTACATGTATGCAACAAAGAAATAAATATAAACATAAAGAAAACAACAAAAATACATGTAATTATTCATGTCAAAAGTGGTTGAGTGCCATAATCTATTATTGAAAACAGTGTGCATTATTATTATTATTATTATTATTATTATTATTATTATTATTATTATTATTATTATTATTATCAATAATATTAATAATAATCATAAGAAAAATATTCAAATTTTCTTCAGTTTAATCATGAATATTGTCTTTCTGCGTTTCGCGTCATTAAAACAAAGCTCAACTAAAAGTGAAACTGAACTATTTGAAGCAAGTTTTTTGACAAATGATTTTGCAGTGTTCATCACATCACTCAATAATCTCTTTGTTTCATGTCATCTGTTTTGATGTTCATGATAAAAAAATTAACTAATAACAGTAAACAAAATTAAAATTTCCAAGAAATAGACTGATAAAACAAAGAACAGAAGGATGAATGTGAAATGAAAATTGTGTTGCATATGGTGCGGAGCTGCATTGTGTAGGTGTGTGTAAGATTTATTTTTTTTTTTTAATTAACTGGTAGTTTGTCTCCTCTTCTGGTTAAATGACAGGAAAAAAGTTCACATGGATGTTTACAGTTTTCAGTGTGTGTCACATACAGGAGCGTGTTAGAGCCGGCACATCCGTGTGTGTGTGTGTGTGTGTGTGTGTGTGTGTGTGTGTATGACGTTTGTTCAACTGTGAAATTCATGCATTCCCCTTCAGACCCTCAAGGAGAAGCTGTAATTTATTCTCTGAAGCAGTGATGCTGCCGAGACCACACACACACACACACACACACACACACACACACACACACACACACACACACACACACACACACACACACACACACACACACACACACACACCATGACGCACACACCTTCACAGACACAGATGTGACGAGCTGCTACACACAGCTTTGTAACCAGGCTCTACATTAATTAGCAGCGCAGGGTTCCCTGCTTCAAGTCTCCAGGGGACCAGGAGCTCCGTCTCCAGGACCCCTCAGTCCTCAACACCCACAATGCATCAGTCCTCTTCTCATGCATGCAAACCACCTACAATGCATCAGCCCTCAGAGGGAAAAAAAAAAAAAAAAAAAACACGCCCAAGAAAATTGTTTTATCCGCTCTGAAACGCTGGACACATATTCTGTGTAATTAAAAGAGGAGCAAAAAGACAGCATCACCCACATACATTACCACAACCTCCACCCACCACAACACACTGCTGTTAGATAACTGACACTTTTATGCAACTTCAACCAACGGAGGCTCCGTGGTGGGAGGCGGTGGGCGGGTGAGGGTTACCAGATCAAATATCCAATATGGACTCATTCACTGGAGTGTGGCGCTTTCTTCTGCTAATTGGAGGCTTGAGTAAAGAGGGAGGCGAGGTGGGAGAGGGAGCGTTCAAGGAAGATGCTCGTGAAAAAAAAGGGGATGCCACATCCTCACAAATAATGAGGAAATGTCACCTAATTAGAGTGGAGGCGACTGGAATCTGATTTTAAATGAATGTAATTTGATACCGGGACGGTTTAATGGAATCACAGCTACAGTCAATTTGGGCTGTTTATCGATAGCAAATACAATCTGAATGTTGTGACTGGCGTGAGCAAGTATTTACCCGACGTGCACTTTTCCACTTAATGTGAGATTTTAATTCATTTTAAAGATCCGACCTAAATTGACAAAGGCTTTCTAAGCGTATCTGATCAAAGATTGGTCAAATTGGCAAACGATTCCCTTATCAATTCCAATGGGCGTGAATGATGTCATTCACTGGTGCAGCCAGCAGGATGCTTGAAAGTTTGGTTCCATTTCATGAGAAAGTATGGGCTACTTGTATTACTTGCTAAGTGGCTTTTCCATCAAGGAGGAAATACGACCAATGTGCAGAAACATTTGTCAACAGCAGCAATAACTTTGAATGAATGCTGCATATTTTGATCCGCTTCGGAGTGACTATCAAACCCAGCAGCAGCGGCAACGTTAGCTTCTCCTCTGCTGTGAATGCTGCAGGTTTCATTTCAAAATGAGAATCGATAAGAGAACCGGTAAAGAACCAAATCGTTAAGCAGAATCGTAAAGATCTTACCAGTTCCTATCACTATGTATAATCAACACATAAGCCAGTGGTAACAGATCTTCAACCATATAACAATGCAGTTGTCATGTTACAGAATGACTTCTGTGGAAGGTTTCTTATTTTCTCATTTTCTTAATTTGGGTGAAAACAAAGTCATATAACCAGAAGCAGAAATATGATCTTAATAATACTAAAATAAGAAAAAAAACCTGGTCCATTTTAATTTCGTTTTACTGAATGTTACAGAGGCTTATTTTAGAAGAAATTCTCGTAAGGTCAAGGTTACTGGTTCTTTGTCTAGTGAAGAAATATGTTGCATAAAACTACAGAATATGATTGGATATCAGAAAATCTGCCTTTATTGATACTTACTCACCACTCAAAGCCCTTTTAAGAGTGTGATGAGTGGTTCAACCTGCAGCCAGTGTGTATGAAGGGTTCATACAGCAGAAACAATGCAACAGTCAGGTTGTGGGCTATAAACTACTGTCAGTGCTCATGACAGCTTTAACATGACGCATACTAATGTGATGCATTGCCAGGGTAACAATAGCGAGCGGCGCGGTGCGGCGTGCCGTGGCGCCCTCCTGAGTCGGTCCCTGTCCGGATGAACGGCTCTGACAGACCTACAGCCTGCAGCAAAGAAGCAATGACTTAAACCATAAGTAAATCTTTGCATCAATCTGCATTTCCCCTCAAACTTTAAAGATGAAATGTATCCGCTCAGCGTCCAGAGACATTCACACAATGAATTTTAACAGCATGGGCAAGGTAACCAAAGATAGGCTTGGAGTCCATCAGACTTCAGGCGCCGAACGCTTTCCTTAATCATAGAAAAGATCTCTGGATACATTCTGGTCTTTGTCATGGGCGTAATCTCACTTTCACTCAGTCTGCTCTCAAGAAAACAATCATCTTGCTCTCTTTGTTTTGTAGACCCTGAACAGGTCATCAGTTCATCACAGCGTTAGGGTTTTAGGGTGAGGGTTAAATCCACACCAGGGTCAGCAGGATTACATGCAGGGGCAGAGCATATATATCGGATCCCACCCAGACTTCAGCTCCACCTGCTTCCAGCTGGTGAAATGTGCAGACTCAGCTTAGGCTCAGGCATCAGAGACGCAGTGAAAGCTGAGAGTGAACAAAAAATGTGGATTATTTAACTCTGTTAGTGTTCTGCTTCTGCACAGATTTTATTAATTTTCTTTGAGACTGTGAAAATGGCCTATAGATTTATCCTGATTGCAAATCACACAGATATTTGGTCTGCTCCAAATATAATTCATTTAGTAAATGCCCTTCCCTACTTTCCTAATTTTTGTTATTTATTTATCTTTTTTCAACAGTGGTCAGGTGGGGTTCTGAGCAATAAAGCCCATTTTACTACAAACTACAACTAAACATGTGCCCTTGAATCCCTTTGCTGCTTGTTTCATAACATTGTTCCAGTACTAATGAGAAAAATGAAACACTTATGAAAAGGAAAGAAAAAAGTAATGGAAGACATATTCTGCAGTTTGTTCCAGATGTAAACAGCAGCTCCTGCTACTCATCGTTAATGGTTCCCAATGTGTTTTCCTCAGAGAAGCCCAGATTAAGAAAGTTAGTGGAAACCCTCTCTAATGTCTGGTATGAAGCCAAACTCTGGTCAACACTCTCACTCTCATCAATATTCAAAAAGCAATGGGCAGTCTCCCTCTACATACTTTAACTTCTCAAATCTCATTTTGACAAACTTAGCACAAACAAATACACAACAGAATTTCACGAGTCAGGACTCACTGTAAAGGTACCTGCTGGTTATGTCCCCAGTTATTCATCTATGGAAAAGACTCAGCCAATAATAACTAGTTACATAAATGGATTGAAGATTTTAAAGTTTCTCCTGTTAATCCAATGAGTGACAGTTGAAATTCAAAGCGGAAGAATAAAACCAAAAAAAAAAAAAAAATGTATGCTCTAAATGTGCTTCTTTAAAAAGTTAGTGGATGAAGGACGCGCCAATAAAACAAATACATCTAACTCAATATACACATCATCAATTCAGTTTAGATGAGTTGGACAATACGATAATCACGTAGTAAAATATTTTATAAGAATAATATGACAATAATGTCATGTTGCTGTACAAGCAGTAAGTTGACAGTGCAAATCAACAGGCTCTGATGTAAAAGAGAGAGCGAGGCGGAGTTTGGCGATGGAGAGAGCTGCTCAATTCATCAGTGTCTTGCTCAAGGACATGTGGACAGGGGAAATGGAACTTTCTCATTGAGAGACAACCCGCTCTACCACACTCACCTCAATAATCAACATCCTCTCCTTTTAAGTTGATGCAGTTTTTGTTTCCCCAGACTTTTCTGGTGGGTTGGGTATGAAAAGATGCAGGTGGATGTAACCAGCAGGTGATTGGAGCTGCGAGGACGCGCGGCTCAGCTGCTTCCACATTTTGGTTTTGTATCGTATTTGAGTCACGTGGAGTCTGCTGACTTTCCTCCCTCTCTTCTCTTCCCGCTCTAAGTCTGCTGGAAAGGTCAGCCGGATAATTAGGGCCGTCAGAGGCCGGCTCACCCCCTCCCCTCATCCCCCCCCCCCCCCCCCCCCCCCCCCTCCTCCTCCTCCTCCTCCTCCTCCTCCTCCTCCTGTCTGTCTGGGACATCACTGGCGTTTTCCAGCCGGCCCCGCTCCGTCCTTCAGCAGCTGCCTGTCACTCAGGCTGGCTTAGTTCGGATCGAACCTGACTGAACTCCAGGGGGGCGGCGTGGTGGACGGGAGGGTTGATGGGCGGTGGCGGGGAGCTTGAAGAAGATACCGTTAGCGGCCTCGGCATTAAGACGTTTCATTTTAGCAGGGCGCTAACCTAATTAGCCTCGCTACCCCGCTGCACAGATCTGCAATCTAATAAGTAATTAGCATCCAGCGCTGCTTCGGCCCGGCATGTCGGA